>NC_046154.1:61628524-61829574 GCF_011064425.1 Rattus rattus
TCCTAGGTAAGCGCTCTACCGCTGAGCTAAATCCCCAGCCCCAATTTCTGGTTTCTTTAGAAGCTCAGTTGTATCACCTGATGTTTTTCTGGAATCTGCATTGTGAGAGGATGTTTTGTTGAAGCAGATATATGAGAGGGCATATGACATTTTGCTGGAGCAGAGGCTTGAGGGGGCATGTGATACCGAGGAATAATATAAATATAACCCCATAGAGGATGCTCTTGCATTGCTACACTTTGCAATGCTTCACTGGTCTTCGCTACTCTTCACTGGTCTTCACTTCTTAGAGAAAAATGCGCCAAGGACCTTCTTGGGGTATTCCTACTGATTCTTGCCACTTCCACTGATTCTTGCCAATTCGGCAAAGCCTTTCCGTTTCTGCTGGATGGAGCAGGTACTGCAGATTCATGTTTGCTGTTTGCTACTGGACTGGACTGCTGCGATCCTGACAAGGAAAACGGAATTTGCCCCCAAAGAACTACTTCCTTTTTTTATTTTATTTTATTTTAGCATTTTTCTTTTATACTACAGATTTCATCCACCTCCTCCAACCTCTACCTCCCATCCCATACCTCCTCCCCATCCCCTGTCTCCACAAGGATGTCTCCACCCCCGACTCCCAAACCCCAACCCCACCAGACCTCCCCACTCCATGGGGCCTCCAGGCTCTTGAAGGTTAGGTGCACCTTCTCTGACTGAACCCAGACCCTGCAGTCCTTTGCTGTGTATGTGTTGGGGGCCTCATCTTAGCCGGGGTATTCTGCCTGGTTGGTGGTTCAATGTCTAAGAGATCTCAAGGGTCCACTTTAATTGAGACTGCTGGTCCTGCTATAGGGTTACCCTCCTCCTCAGCTTCTTCCAGCTTTTCTCTAATTCAACCACAGGGGTCACCAGCTTCTGTCCATTGGTTGGGTGCAAATATCTGTATCTGACTCAGCTATTTGTAGGGTCTTTCATAGGGCAGTCATAATAGGTCCCTTTTTGTGAGCACTCCATAGCCTCAATAATAATTTCAGGCCTTCGAGCCTCCCCTTGAGCTGGATCCCACTTTGGGCCTGTCGCTGGACCTCCTTTTCCTCAGGCTTTTCTCCATATTTGTTCCTGCAGTTATTTCAGACAAGAACAATTATGGGTCAGAGTTTGGACTGTGGGATGGCAACCCCATCCCTCACTTGATGCCCTATCTTTCTACTGGAGGTACTTCTAAATAGGGCCACAGCCCCGTGTCCCATTAACCATCTTTCTTCCCTAGCTTTGGTCAGTGGACCAGAAAGGGAGGTTGAAGTATTTAAGAACACTAAATATAGTAGGCTTTAAAAATTTTAAAACCATTCAGTGGTCACCAACGGTCACACAACAACAAAATTAGTATTTGTGTCTACCAAAACATTTGTACAAGAATGTTTAGAAGTAACTTGTATCACAATAAACTAAAGATTGAAAAACTCCAAATCCCCACTAACCGTGAAGGATATATATAAGTGGTAGTTTGCTCTAACAGAGAATGAATAGCAAATAAGTTAAGAAGATGTGATTATGTAAAAATTACAGATGGTGCAAAAGCATAATGTTGAATAGAAGAAACAAGAAGCAATAGAACATGTCTAATTATTCCATTCAGATATACTCCAATGGATATAAATAATCTATGAGGAGAGATAACTACACTTAAAATACTATTCACAACAGTGGTCCTAGTACTACAAACTTTAGAGGTTGAGGTAGGAGGAAGATCCAAGTTCAAGATCAACATGGCCACAATAAATAGTAAATAAAGGTGGTTGTTAGAAATGATGATAAATGAGATTTGAGCAAGAATTATGGTATGCCAAGATGCTCATGATCTTAACATAGGTATGATGTGTGCATCTATGACAAACACACAAATATCTTCTGATATTTAATTTGCACCTCAGTAAAAATTTATTTTAAATATAATTTAAAGGGTTTTGGAAATCCCATATTGAAGTCAAAAGAAATGTAGTAAACATGTTTTATAGAGAATTCAATTTTATATTATAAAGGTTCATTTTAAAACACAATACCTAGAGAAATGAAGGCAATATGTATCCAATTCCCAAGATTTTTTGAATCACTATTTTATAACTATAATAATAATTGATGTGGTTCCTATGTCTCTATTTTGTATCATTAAAACAGTAAAAATTATAGTTGTACTTCTTTCAAAGTTTTCATTAGGTACATTTCTATAACATGAATTCTTAACTTATTGCCAATAATAATTTAAGCAAAAACAAGCCTATCATGACTCTACATACTCATACTTCAGAAATATTTCATTCTTATTCACTTGCAACATTCATAAAGAAGCTGTATAAACCTTCAACAGAGGAATGGATACAGAAAATGTGATACATCTACACAATGGAATATTACTCAGCTATCAAAAACAATGACTTTATGAAATTCGTAGGCAAATGGGGGGGACTGGAAAATATCATCCTGAGTGAGGTAACCCAATCACAGAAAAACACACATGGTATGCACTCATTGATAAGTGGCTATTAGCCCAAATGCTTGAATTGCCCTAGACGCACAGAACACATGAAACTCAAGAAGGATGACCAAAATGCGAATGCTTCACTCCTTCTTTAAAATGGGAACAAGAATACCCTTGGCCGGGAATAGAGAGGCAAAGATTAAAACAGAGACAGAAGGAACACCCATTCAGAGCCTGCCCCACATGTGGCCCATACATATACAGCCACCCAATTAGACAAGATGGATGAAGCAAAGAAGTGCAGGCCGACAGGAACTGGATGTAGATCTCTCCTGAGAGACACAGCCAGAATACAGCAAATACATAGGCGAATGCCAGCAGCAAACCACTGAACTGAGAACAGGACCCCAGTTGAAGGAATCAGAGAAAGGACTGGAAGAGCTTGAAGGGGCTCGAGACCCCATATGAACAACAATGCCAAGCAACCAGAGCTTCCAGGGACTAAGCCACTACCCAAAGACTATACATGGACTGACCCTGGGCTCCAACCTCGTAGGTAGCAATGAATAGCCTAGTAAGAGCACCAGTGGAAGGGGAAGCCCTTGGTGCTGCCAAGACTGAACCCCCAGTGAACGTGATTGTTAGGGAGAGGGTGGCAATGGGGGGAGGATGGGGAGGGGAACACCCATATAGAAGGGGAGGGAGAGGGGCCAGGGGGATGTTGGCCCGGAAACGGGAAAGGGAATAACAATCAAATGTAAATAAGAAATACTCAAGTTAATAAAGAAAAAAATAAAGAAAAAAATAAAAAATGAAGCTGTATAAACACTGCTAAAATTACCAATTGCCCAAATGTATTACCATATTGCAAATAACCACTATCTTAGTGTAGAGGAAGCTTCTTCTTAAATGTCAGAGCAATTATCTCATGAAATAAATTTTGAGACCCACAGCCTCAGGAATGATATATTTTTTGCATCTTATATATACAAACACACAAAGAATCTGTGCATTTCAAGAAAATGCAATATTTCATCATCCAAGGAGATCCTGGTAGAATATCTCAACAAAGCATCAATGACAAGCTTCTCCTAAAAGCCCTGACTTCCCATCTGCTTATGAAAACAGACAATTTAGCATACGGAAGCTGTCTATCCAAGACATTTCCCACTTGAAATCCAGCTGCATACCAGATTGTTAATACTTGAAATATCAACTGTATCATAGACTTCACTAGATATAATTCAAGTGGTACCTCCCTGGGAGGGCAAATACTGTTAGTACTGACTGAGAAGAAACTGCTGAAGATGTTGTGAAGAAGGTTAACAAATGCATACGTGGTTCTCTCTGTGAAGTACATGTGTCTCAATTCAGTTTCAAACTACATTCTGAAAGCAAAATTGTGGGATGTAACTAACCACGATTCAAAATAAATAGTACTACATAATTTTAAAAGTACAATGCTTATTATGGAAAAAGATGAAATGAAGCAAACTAAGTTCTAAAAAAATAAATACAAATGCCTGTGGAAATTTAGTATATAGTAAAGTTGAGGCAAGACGCATAATTGCTTGGAGTGTGTGGTAAATTTAGGTAATGTCTTTGGGAAGTAACCATGTATACCCATGAACATTCTAAATCATAAAATTAAAGCAGAAAATTGAAACTATTTGACCTCACAGGAAAAAGTGGAGTGAAGAATAAAATTCCCCATATAAGCATTTCTAAAGAAGAAAAGAAGAGGTGGAGGAGGAAATGAAAGAGGAAGAAGAGAAACACAAGGAAGAGGAAGGGGAGGGCAATTGAAACAAACATTTCAAAAATCACAGTCTTATGAAAAAATAAAAACCAACCCAAAATAGAAAAGAAAAGAAGAGAAAAGAAAAGAAAAGAAAGGAAAGGAAAGGAAAGGAAAAGAAAAGAAAAGAAAAGAAAAAGATTATAGCAAGGCTCTCAGCAAAGCACAGCAAGAAAATCTTCAATTCAGATTGCAAGGCACTAATTTCTCTTGTGTATGAAAAGCTTCCACACACTGTTTACCTACTGTATCATTATTCACAAAAATGGGTAAGCTAGTGTCAACTTTTAAAAAAACAAATTATTAGCAATTACTAAAAAGTATGAAAAACATAATGGTTGTTCATAATCATACCTAAAAATGGTTTTATATAGTATTCCAAAGTAATTTTCTCCTTATATTTCAGGTTATTTATGCATTGGCTGACAGAAGCCACACATTAATAGTATATTTTATATACACATATATTATACAATGTATATAATTGTGTAAATATATGTTTCTATATCCTGAGATTTTTCACTAGAGTAACTATTACACTTCAGGAAAAAGTTCCAAATACCCTTCAAGCAAATACACCTGAATTGTAGCAATGTAAAGTAGAAGTCCGACCACGTACCTGGATGTTAGACTCAGGGAGTGTTATGTTGAATGTATTAAAAAGGTATGTGAATATGCCTCCTTAGAAAAAATTATTTTCTAAATCCATGTCTTCTTTACCCATAGGAAAGAAGAAATACCACTATCCTACTCACCATAGGTGGGTGGGCTGCCTTCCCCAGTGATGGAGTTTTAATAAGCAATTTAGTAATATTCTTGTTGGGGTCTCTTTCTCACAGAAGAAAGCATTCTCTCTTTTTGCTCTCTAACTTGTAGCAAGTTATCTGCCACAGAAGGTAAGAATTGAACATTTGAAATGTACCTCTGCCTAAAAGGGGAAGTATAATTTTAGAATAAAACATTGAGAAGCACATCAAAATGACATTTCTAAGCTTTTATCAGTAATTAAATTGCTACTTTGATCTCAAAATGTCTGCCTCTTGGGCTTAAATGTTGCAAAGGGAAGAGCAGCGATGTGTTGACTCCTACTTTATCACAAACTCCTGCTTCAAAATACCAAAGTAATTTCATATCCATTAACCTATAATGTAATCACAATAACCTTAAACATATGATGGAAATGAACATTATTGGAGTCAATATCTACTATTTATTCAAAGAAATAAGTAGAACCATAGCAATAGATTTCCATCTTTTATCTGAGCTTTCACAATTTTAAAAAATAGAATTTACTTTCATTTGAGACATAAGAGGGTGGAGTGTTAGAGGGGTGTAATGACCTACACAAGACAGACATGTGGCTAACGGGAAGACTTCAGTCCAGAGAGATTGAGCAAACCAAGATAATGTCCTTCATTGAATTTGGTGTTCCCAACTCTTACTCCTATGCTTGACTAAAGGAAGTTCTTCATAAATGTAGTTATAAGGATATTGTATCCTTTCTTTTTCTTCTGTATCGTGGTAGACACATTTTTTGTAAGTACCAAACTCAAAGAATTTCCAAGCCCCATGACAGAGGTACAGTGGTGTAGTGACAATGTGTGGAGGTATTGTGGAAATGCTATGAGGTTGTGCGTGTGTGGAACAAATGAAATGGATTTATTAAAATATGAGATACAATATTTATATGAACTAATTATACTTTCTCAGTCTAATGTACAACAGAGACCTCACATAAACTCTAGAAAATAAGTGTCATACTTGTGACATGTTAATACATCTATATATGGCACTTTAATCACACTCACCCCTGCAGTCTTCTCATAACCCTCTTTTCCTCCTCGAAGATGGTTAGTTTTATGCATTTTCTTTCTAAGTGTAGTTTATACCATTTAATAAGATGTCATCTGGTTCTATAGTCTATTTTTAAGGTGATATCTTCTGTTCTATTTTATAACTGAATACTTTAGGCATCCCACCACTGGAGCATGTCTAGAATGAGTCTGTAGTGTGACTAATATAAATAATACCAGGAAAAACATGGGCTGACTACCATATTCTGACATTTATATTCCATTGGGTGTACACCTAGAAATTGAACAACTGAATCTGACAACACATTTCTTTCTTCTTTACTTACTTACTTCCTTAATTAATTAATTCTTTTCATTTTATAGGCACATTTATACTTATGTGCATGGTAACCATTCTAATTTCCTACATTCTTCCTAACAATATGCAGAAGTTCCTTCCACTTTCTCCCCTTGTTTTGCCAGTGTTTGCTGTGTTTAGTTTCAGGAGGTAGCCCCTCTGAAGCCCCAATATAACTTTTAATTAAATTTTATTCATGGCTAAAGATTTGAACATTTTTCATCCTTTATTGACTCTATACTTTCTTTTTATTAAAAAAGGGACTCCTCTTAATTTGCCAATCCATTGATCAGATGACTTCTGCTTTTTTATTTTTTTACAAATTTTGACCTCTTAAAATATTATAAATATTTATCATTCATCAAGTAATCTGTACAAATAATGTCTATAATCTAGCATATACAATAATAATGCTGTCAAAACATTTTAAAATGTTATCAGTAAATTAAAATATAAGAATAAAATTAAAATGGATGAAATAAGAATATGTAGAGTAAAAAGGCCCAAAATGTAGGTCAGAATTTTTTTTCACCATTCAGTCGATGAGAGAGTTTTAGGGGTATAGGTAATATATTTGTACCCTTCATCTATTTCTTTCAGTGTTTCATGAACCATATTTTTAGCTAAAGTTTCCTTCAAACAGGCAAGCTTGACATACTCCAAGGGATGAATTGACACCTACCTCATTTATGGGTCAATGTTATAGAAACCCTTCTGAAGCCTAGATCGTGCTTAAGGAAATACCCTAAAATGGAACAACAATGACCCTACAAGATGTCAGAGGCTAATAAGTAAAAGAGCCAGTGCCCTGAATGTGTTACATCTTTTAGAGTTGCTGACCACTGAGGTCCCATAGACCACAAAACACAGTAGAATAGTTTTATTGCACTTGGTTGCCTCCATAATTGAAGGAAGAACCTCATAGATAAAGAAACTACATACTTGAGTAATAGCTCATGGATAATTCAAGCTAATACTGGCCTGGAAGCTTTATACCTACTGTCTAGCTTTCATAGTATCATAGTATTGGAGGGTTCTATACATGTTGCCAAAGGACAAAAGCAGTCAACAGTCATAACCAGGTATGAACCCTATAAACTACAGGGATGACTGGCCTGTCAAGAAAGCCCTCTGGGGCAATGGATGCTGTAGGAGTAACCACCCACTTTCTGATTTAAGTATCATTCCACAAGATAAAACCCCTATTTGGCCACATTATTGGGCTAAGAACTTTTACATGGAAAGGTCTTGGATAGCTTAGAGCCTCACATGATTTTCTTTGATGAGAATAGTACTAAAGTGGTTCCTAATGATTTTTTTTTATTTACCCACAGATCAATGTATCTATTCAGTCTTATCCAAGAAGCTTCTATTTGTAGTAGAGAATGATTGGTACAGAGGCCTGCAACCAGACAAGGCTCAAATACTAAGATCCTCAGAATGCTCAGCCACTAATAGAACATATATACCACAGAAGTTTTCCTCCAAAGTCCATTGGATCACTGTGAAGGGGGAGATCAAAAATAGTATAAGAGCCAGAGGTAGTAGATCACTACAAGGAAACAGTGCCTTCTGAATCCTGGCAGAGCAGCGGCATATATGCAAGAGCATGAACCAAAAATATGCAAGCTGATCCAAAACAAATCTCAGCACAAGCAAGATGTCCTACCCTATCTATGGAGCTATAGACAATTGGCTGCTGGGAAGAGGATAGTGTGGTTGCTTTACACGTATAGCACTGGGTAAGTCAACCATGTACCACATATCCAATAACATTCTGCAAGAGAAATGAGTCTTGAAGTTTTGTTTTCTCTCATTTTTTTATTTAAGGAGACAAGTTTAGATGGATAGCCAAAGACGGATGGACCAGAAAAGAGTTGGAGGATGAAATGGAATATGGTCAAAAGAAGTAATCCCAGAATGAAGAGCTGGCTGAACAGCAAAAGGTACATGTGATTTTACAGAGGACCAGCTATTATTTCCACACAAACATGGCATCTCACTACCAACTGTAATCCCTATTCTAGGAAAGCCAACGCCTTCTCTGATCTCTGTAGGTGCCAAGCACTCATGAACTGCACAGGCATACATGAAAATAAAACACTGACATGTAAAATAATAAAATGCTTATTTTTAGATAAAATTTTTACTTTTAGATATTTAAGATATCTAAAATTTTAAATAAACATTTCACTCCCTCTCACTCTCTATGTATAATTTTAGTGTATTTGAAATCACCCTATTTGTAAGAATATTTTTACTATAAATTTTTCTTTTATAATTGCTTTTTATTCTACAAATCTTAAAATATTATGTACCTTTATTGGCTTCTTTCAAGCTATTTAAATTTTTCTTTTCATTGCTTCTTCTCATTGATGTTTGTGTATGCTCTGTATAATTTGATATAACAAGTAAAATTCTTGGTGTCTATCAAGTAGTTATTTTTTGCTTCATTAATTGCAATCTCATATGTTAGGAGAAGAAATCCCATCTAGCAAATGACAATGCAAATATAAATTAGCAAATGAATTAATTACTAGTTGTTCCTTGCAATAAAAAGTAAAAATTAAATTTTCAAAAACATTTTTACTTGACAAAGCACTGAATACAATAAATTCCATCATTGTACTGTGCAGATAACACAGTCTGTAGTAAGCGAAACATATACACATACTAACTTCCTGGGATTCACCAACCTGTACTATTTTATCCAGTTTAAAAAAATATATCCTAGCACTTTTAGCCAAGACTCTTCATTCATTTACCATGCAATATGCCTTCTACTTCTATTTGATCTTTTCAGATATCTAAAATATCATGGATTTCAAAGATCTATATTTTAAAACCAATCTTCAACCAAACAAAAGGGAATTGTGAGAGTAGAGGCCTCATAAATGTCATTAATATTACTGCCCCATTACAAATATTTGTAGGTACTTATTTTCCCCTCCCAGCATATGAAAATGCAGTTAGAAAGTGTCTTGTATACAGCAGAAAACAACCACTCAGAAGACACCAAGGATTTCACTTGATATAGAAAAATTATTCTGTGTACACCTAAACATCAGTTCAAAACTATGCAAATGCCTTGAAATGAATCAAGAAAAATACATAATATTTAAGATCAATTATAAAAGTAAATTTTGTAGTAGTAAACATTCCCATAAAAAAGAAAGATTTCAAACAAACTACTTATACAGAGAGGAAGAGGGAATGAAAAGAGCAAACCAGTCTCAGTTTTACTGAACAGATGGAAACAAAAAATATCCAAATAAGGTAAATGAATAGAATAAAAACTAGAAAATAAACAATTAAGCTAAAAGAATTTTATAAAAAATTATAAACTGATAAACCAATAGCCAGGAAAAGACTGTAGGATGAAGATACGAATTTAATCAATAATGAGTGAGAAGTCACTGCAAGAGATGACAAAGGATTGGAACATATCTGTGAAAAACAAACTACTCATGGGTATGCAGAAATATGAATTTCTAGAACGTATACAATTACTAAGACTGAAATGTGAATATGTAGGAAAATTCTCTAAAATCAATTGTGAATAAGCAGACTCACAAAACAAATAAAAAGCTCTCATCAGACAAAAATATGTAAAAGCCAGACACATGGCATAATGTTTATAATTCTAGAGCTAGGCAGGATGAAAACACATGATGGCCAAATTTAAGGCCCCTCTGTGCTATATAATAAAACAACTCAAATGTTAATAAATACTAAAAATTAATAAAGCAAATCTCAGAATATAAATCTTACTAAAATTTAGGAAACTAATACCAATACTTCAAAAACACCCCAAGATATTAAAGAAAGAAAAAGCTCATAAGTACACAGACAAAAAAACCACTGAAACAAAAGAAAACAATTAATAAAGAATTTCATTCCTACTACCTTGTTACTAAATTTTATGAATTATTTTTTAAATAAAAAAATGAACTATATTGTCTAAATCACTGCTAATTTTTTTAAATTTCAGCAAATTGTAATAGACCAAATCCTACCACATATTTTGATGATTAAGAGGGATTCACTGTTAAAATACAAGGATGCTTCAACATGCACAAATTTGTGAACATGATAAAGTATATTAACAATAACAATGAAAAACATATCACATTGTGTATAGAAAATATTTTAAAAAGAAAGTATCCTTTTATGATAAAAACACAGCAACTTGAATATGTTCTTCATCACAGTTAAAACTTTGGAAAACCCACGGAAAACATCACATGTAATAATAAAATGTGAATATTTTATTCATGAGATCAGGAACAAGAAAGTTCCATATATATATAAATAATATGATTTTGTAAGTCTAAGACAGGGCCATGAGGAAAGAGGAGAAGATGAAAGGCATCCAAGTTGAAAAGTAAAATGTATGAATACCCCTATACATCATAAATATATAACACAAAAATGGCCACCAATAAAAATCTCTGAGAAATAAATAATTCATGAAGTATAAAGATAAAAAGTTAACATAAAAAATCAGGAGTACTAAGAATGAACTATCAAAAAAGAAATCTGTTTAGATCTGTACTCCATTTTTAATTGGGTTATTTGGTTTTTTTGGATTCTAACTCCTTGAGTTGTTTATATATTTTGGATATTAGCCTTCTATCAGATGTAGGGTTAGTGAAGATCATTTTCCAATCTGTAGGTTGTTGTTTTGTTCTGACAGTGTCCTTTGCCTTATAGAGCTTTTCTGTTTCCTGAGGTCAATCAAGAATTATCAATTCTTGATCTTAGAGCCTTAGATTGGTGTTCTGTTCAGTAAATTGTCTCTTGTGCCAGAATGTTTGAGGCTATTTCTCTTCTATTAGATTCAGTGTATCTGACTTTATGTTGAAGTCCTTAATTCACTTGGACTTGAGCTTTATACAAGGTGATAAATATGGAAGAGTTGCATTCTTCTATATGCAGACGACCAGTTAAACCAGCACTATTTGTTGAAGATGTTTTCTTTCTTCCACTGTATGGTTTTGGCTTCTTTGTTAGAGATGAAGTGTTCATATGTGTTTGGGCTTATTTCTGGATCTTCAATTCTATTCCATTGATCTACCTGCTGGTTCATTTACATAACAGAACACTATGCAGCTACTTAAAACAAGGATGTCATGAATTTTGTAGGCAAATACATCTATTTAGAACTAGAAAATATTATTTAGAGTGAGGTAACCAAGATGTATATAGTATGTACTCACGGATGAGTGGATATTAGCCAAAAAGTACAGAATACCCATGATACAACTCACAGACTGTGTGAGGTTTATTTAACAAGAGGTAAAATCCAAATGAGGATAGGTCATTCTGCCTAGAAAGGGGAATAAAATTATCACAGGAGGTAGAGGGAGTGAGGGAGGGACTTGAGTGGGAGAGGTAAAGAGGGGACAGTATCAGGTATGGGGAAAACAAGAAACCCAGAGGGCCAGGAGAATGAATGAATATATGTAGCCTCAGGGGGAAAGGAGGAAGAGGGAGCCTCTAGAAAGTGCCAGAGACCTGGGGTGTGAGAGGCTCCCAGGACTCAATGGGGATGACCTTATCCAAATTCAAACAATGGGGAGAGGGAACTGGAAGAGTCCATCTCTAGTAGATAGAAAGGACCCTCAGTGGAGGGATTGAGCCACCCACCCACCTTCACAATATCTGACTTAGAATTGTTCTGGTTGGAAGGAAATTCAGGGGTAAAATGGAGCAGAGACTGAAGGAACAACCATCCAGTGACCAGCCCAATTTGGGATCCATCCCATGTACAGGCACCAAACCCTGACACTGCTACTGATGGCATGTTGTGCTTTCAGACAGGAGCGTAGCATGGTTGTCCTCTCAGAGGCTCTACCAGAGCTGATTGAGAAAATGCAGATACCAACCATTGGACTGAGGCCAGGGACCCTAGAGATAGGGGAAGGATTAAAAATGCTGAAGGGACCATGTGTCTCTGGCTTTATATTCAAGAGGAAAAGGAGACTACTGGGACAATTGATGCTGGTTAGCTGGAGCTAAGAAAGAGATCAACATCACTGAGGTGAAATCTGGGAAGTGATTTTTGAGAGCTGTGTTCCAGAGATCCCAAGGTTGTACCTCACCTCATGCTGTGGCTGGACTTGGCAATGTATAAGAGTCACCCAGGTGGTACTGGTTTTGAAGGCATGAAAGGGTCATGAAGAGCAGCTGAGGCTGGGCACTGTGAGAGGCCGTGGAAGCCATTGGTGATGGTGCACCCTCAGTTGCAAATGATGGCCCAGTTCTGAAGGGGTCAGGCCAAGGAGTTGAGACTTGACACCATGAAGAGAGCCCAGGAGAGGCTATTGGTGGAGCCTAGATGCAACGGAAGACCCCAGTGTGTTGGAAATAGCAGTGCCATGGGATGATCATCAAGAACAGCATCAACAGTGTAGTGTGGATCAACCTGAAGTTAAACTGCTACAGAGGGCAGAGCTGGAGAAGTGAAGCCAGCCCTGTGGAGGATCATGTGTGGACCCCAGACATTGAAACAAGCTGTAACATTGAAGCTGCCTTAGAGACCCAAAGATGTTAAAGATGCCAGAGTCACGGGCTATCTGCTGAGGAAAGCTGCTAACAGGGAGTGGAAACAGGTCAGGTGAAAGAAGTTCGTTGCAGTCAACAAAGATGAAAAATGAGTTGAAGATCTGAAGACCGCTTTGACATCAGACTTGGAGATGACAGAGTTTGAAGTTTGCCCAGCTGGTTGCCTGTCTTAATACAGAGATTACAGTTAAGTGATTAGATGGGTCTTGGAAGAGACTTTGAACTTTGGACTTTTAGCATTGTTGATACTGATATAGACTATGGAAACTTTGGAAGTTGAACTAAATATACTTTTTTATTATGATTTGTTTAGGTATGGCCTCCATAGACTCATGTGTTTAAAGAAGCCTATGGAGGCCAGGGAGTGGATGTGGTGATGGTTTGCATATGCTTGGCCCAGGGAGTGGCACTATTAGAAGATGTGGCCTTTTTGGAGGAAGTGTGTCACTGTGGTGGTAGGCTTGGAGACCTTCCTCCTAGCTGCCTGAGGATGTTCAGTCTGTTCCTGGCTTCCTTTGGGTGAAGATGTAGAACTCAGATCCTCCTGCACCATGCCTGTCTGGATGCTGCAATGCTGTCATGCTCCTGCCTTTATGATAATGAACTGAACCTCTGAACCTGTAAGCCAGGTTGTCCTTTATAAAACTTTAAAGAACAAGTGCTGAAGGGGATGGCAACAGCATAGGAAGAAAAACAGTGCCAGCCAATCCAGACTCTGGGTATTCGCAGAGACTAAACCACCAACCAAAGACCATTCATGAACTGTTCTATATTTCCCCCAGCAAATATATAGCACTGCCTTGTCTGGCCTTAGTGGGAGAAGAAGCACGTAATCCTGTAGAGACTTGATGCTGCTGGGAAGGGGTATGCTGAGGGTGTGTGTGGCAGTGAGTGGGAGGGTGGGAGGGTAAGGAATTAAGGTTGGGGGAGCAACCTCTCAGAGGCAAAGGGAAAAGGGGATGTGGTGAAGAACTCTGGGAGAGGAGACCAGGAAGGGTGGCAACATAATATAAATAATTAAATAATTAATATAAGACAATATAATATTTATATAATATTATTTATATTTGGAATATAAATAATTAAAATAGTTTAATAAAAATTAAAAATAAAAACAATCAAGAAGGTCATTTCATGTATAGATATCTACATTTTGGGGCATAAAGTAACAATATAAAAATGAGGATAAATTTATTTAGGGAGGTAAAAATTTAGTATGCTGAAAAGTATAAAATATTGATTATAAAAATAATAAATACAAGGAGACAAAGGTTTTGATTATGGATTAGAAAAATATATTAAAAATCCACATTATTAATAATTCATATGGATTCAAGGTATTCATCCAAATTCCAATGATATTTTTAAGAAAAATAAAAATATCTAAAAATTTCAATGGAGTCACAAAGACAATTAAACAAAGCAATATTGAGAGCCAATTAAAAGGCCAAGCTGGATGCATAACAGTGATTCACCTCAAATAGATACAGTAAAGATACAGTAGTCAATTCAATAGGTATCGTCATTGAGAATTAGAGATATGTTGATGTGACCTATTTCTATCATCAAAATTCATATATTTATGGTCAATTTATTTTTTATTTTTTATTGTTTGTTTATTTACATTTCAAATGTAAGCCCCCTCTCTGGTTTCCCCTCTGTAAACCCCTATCCCACCACCCTCCCCCTGCTTCTATGACAGTGCTACTGCACCCTCCAACTCCTACCTCACCACCCTAGCATTCCACTACACTGGTGCATCAAACTTTCACAGGATCAAGGGCCTCCCCGCCCATTGAGCGTAGATAGGGTTACCCTCTGCTACATATGCAGCTGGAGCCATGGGTCCCACCATGTATTTGGTTGGTGGTTTAGTCCCTGGGAGCTCTGGGGGATCTGGTCGGTTGATATTGTTCTTCCTATGGGGTTGCAAACCACTTCAACTCCATCAGTCCTTCCCCTGACTCCTCCACTGGGGTCCCTATGCTCAGTCAGGTGGGTAGCTGCAAGCATCCACATCTGTGTTGGTCAGACTCTGGCAGAGCCTCTCAGAAGACAGCTATATGAGGCTCCTGTCAGTAAGTACTTCTTAGCATTATCAATAGTTTCTGGGTTTAATGGCTGCATATGGGATGGATTTCCAGGTAGGGCAGTCTCTGGGTGGCCTTTCCTTTAGTCTCCAAATCACTATTTGTTCCTGTATCTCCTTTAGATAGGAACAATTCTGGCTTCAAATTTTTGAGATGTGTGTGTAACCCCATCCTCAACCAAAGGTCATACCTAACCTCTACATATGGTCTTTACAGGCTCTTTCTCACATTTGTTGGGTATTTCAAAAAAGGAAGAAGTTAAAATGGCATGATTTGTAGATGATATGATAGTATACTTAAACGACCCCAAAAATTCCACCAGAGAACTCCTAAACCTGATAAACAACTTCAGCAAAGTGGCTGGATATAAAATTAACTCAAACAAATCAGTGCCTTTCCTCTACTCAAAGGATAAATGGGTGAGAAAGAAATTAGGGAAATGGCAACATTCTCAATAATCACAAATAATACAAATAACTTGGTGTAAGATCTGTATGACAAGAATTTCAAGTGTCTGAAGAAAGAAACTGAAGAAGATCCCAGAATATGGAAAGATTTCCCATGCTCGTGGACAACAGTATTAACATAGTAAAAATGGCCATCTTAACAAAAGCAATCTACAGATTCAATGCAGTCCCCACCAAAATTCCAACTCAATTATTCACAGAGATAGACAAAGCAAATTTCAAATTCATTTGGAACAACAAAAAACCCAGAATAGCGAAAACTTCTCAACAATAAAAGAACTTCTGAGGGAATCACCATCCCTGACCTCAAGCTGTATGACAGAGCAATAGTGATAAAAACTATATGGTATTGGTACAGAGACAGGCAGGTAGATCAATGGAATAGAATTGAAGAACCAGAATTAAACCCACACACCCAAGGTCATCTGATCTATGCAAGGAAGCCAAAACCATCCAGATGCCCTTCAACAGAGGAATAGATACAGAAAATGTGGAACATTTACACAATGGAGTACTACTCAGCTATCAAAAACAATGACTTTATGAAATTAATAGGCAAATGGATTGAACTAGAAAATATCATCCTGACTGAGGTAACCCAATCACAGAAAATCACACATGGTATGCACTCACTGATAAGTGGAGATTAGCACAAAATCTCGAATTACCCAAGATACAATCCACAGACCACTTGAAGCTCAAAGAAAAGGATGACCAAAAAGTGGATGTTTCAGTCCTCCTTAATAGGGGAACAAAAATACTCATACTAGGGAATATGGAGACAAAGTTAGACAATATGGATGAAGCCAAGAAATGAATGCTGACAGAACGCCTAATATAGCTGTCTCTTGAGAGGCTCAGCCAGAATGTGACAAATACAGAGGCAAATCATAGCAGCAAACCATTGAACTGAGAACAGGGTCCCCATTGGAAGAATTAGAGAGAGGACTGAAGGAGCTGAAGGGCTGGTAAACCCCATAAAAAACAACAATCCCAACCTACCAGAATTCACAGGGACTAAACCACTACCCAAAGAGTACACATGGACAGATCCATGGCTCCAGCTGCCATGTAGCAGAGGATGGCCTTGTTGGGCACCAATGAGAGGAGAAGCCCTTGGTCCTACCAAGGCTGAACCCTCCCCCCACCCAGTGTAGGGGGATGTCAGGGTGGAAAGATGGGAAGGAGGGGTGGTTGGGGAGAGGGAACACCCTAGCAAAAGAAGGGGAGGAGGATGGGATAGGGGGCCTATGGATGGGAAACAAGGAAAGGGAATAACATTTGAAATGTAAAGAAAAAAAGAAAAGAAAAAAAGAAAGAAAATAGGAAATTTAAAACAACCCCCCAAAAAAAAACCTGAAAAGAAAACAACACAATTCTTAACCATTTAAAAATGAGTAGAAATTTGTGTTTCATTTAAGTGAAGGTATTGTGACCATCAGAAACATCATAAACACAGAAAATACACTTAAGAGTGACCCTTGAATCAGCAGGTCACTATCCAACATTCCCAGTGCCCAGGTTTAAGATATTTCTCAGGACTTGTTAGTCAGGGCATTCTCAGAAGTTTCTGAAACAATCAGGGTTCTTGTGGTCCTCTTGATTGCCAATGAGAATTAGAGAATGAGATTCCATTGTTGAATACATCAAAATCTCAACTGAAAGATATAAAGAAAGCAAACTGGGACAAAGCTGAAAATTTCTTCCCTAATACCTAGCTTTCAAAATATCTGAAAATTTGATGCATGCTGATAGAAGAGAAGGGGCATCAAAGGTTGTACCTACTTGGGTGTAGTGGGACATTCCTTTAAGCCGAGTACATGGAAATTAGAGGCAAGAAGCAGATATCTATGTATTCAAAGTCAGCCTGGTCCACATAGGTAGTTGTAAGCCAGTCAAGCCATATAGTGAGACCCTCAAAAATCAAAACAAAAAGGAGATTGTGAATCCTACTAATTACAAAAACAGTCTGCCTGGACTATTAAACTGGGGAACTGTGGTCTGATTGTTATGGAGGTCAGCAACTGTCTTCTGAATAAATTTAAGGTCCTCTCCATAGCAAGAAAATAATGCCTGAAGTTATAATCACTGTCAATAATCCAAGACCCAAGGGAACAACTTGCTGCTCTCATTTAACTGAAGGGACGTAACATCAAACTATTCACTATATACATGTATGAAACCATCAAAAATAAATTGAATTAATAAAAAATTAGTGGGAAATTGTTGGGAGAAAACTAATAAAGTGTCTTCCATCCAGAAATCATAAAGAATGCTTAGAATTGTTAAGAAATAAACTTTAACTTTCTAAAGGATAAACTATATATAAGTATAATATACATGGATATAAATTCAATGTAAGTTATAATTAAGAATATTCTTAATTTTAACAACAGTATTTGCAATTAAGAGTGAATTTTTAAAAAAGAATAGAACTATAAAAATAAAATACCACACACCCGCGGATCCCGGCCCGCAGCAGCTCTCTGCTCCCAGAACCCGTGGGAGAGATACCTTACCGCCTGGTCAGGTGGGCACTCCTGAGGCTGCAGAGCAGAAGAGACCACCAACACTGCCCACCCCTGCCCACATCCCTGGCCCAAGAGGAAACTGTACAAGGCCTCTGGGCTCCCGTGGGAGAGGGCCCAGGAGAGGCAGGAGCCCTGCCTGAGACACCGCCGGAACCTGAAGGAAACAGACCGGATAAACAGTTCTCTGCACCCAAATCCCGTGGGAGGGAGAGCTAAACCTTCAGAGACGCAGACACGCCTGCGAAACCAGAAGAGACTGCTCTCTGCACACATTGCTGATTCCAGAGGAAAACACCGGAGGCCATCTGGAACCCTGGTGCACGGAGGCTCCCGGAAGAGGCGGCACAGATCTTCCTGGTCGCTGCCACCTCGGAGAGCCCGTGGGCAGCACCCTGCGAGCGAACTTGAGCCTCGGGACCACAGGTAAGACTAACTTATCTGCTGCAAGTGACTTGCCGGGTGGAATCGGGACAACAGAGGCAGAATCCCTCTAGGACCAGGCACGTCCTGTGTTTACCGGAAGTCCCACACCCCCGGATCCCGGCCCGCAGCAGCTCTCTGCTCCCAGAACCCGTGGGAGAGATACCTTACCGCGTGGTCAGGTGGGCACTCCTGAGGCTGCAGAGCAGAAGAGACCACCAACACTGCCCACCCCTGCCCACATCCCTGGCCCAAGAGGAAACTGTATAAGGCCTCTGGGCTCCCGTGGGAGAGGGCCCAGGTGAGGCAGGAGCCCTGCCTGAGACACCGCCGGAACCTGAAGGAAACAGACCGGATAAACAGTTCTCTGCACCCAAATCCCGTGGGAGGGAGAGCTAAACCTTCAGAGAGGCAGACACGCCTGCGAAACCAGAAGAGACTGCTCTCTACACACATTGCTGATTCCAGAGGAAAACACCGGAGGCCATCTGGAACCCTGGTGCACGGAGGCTCCCGGAAGAGGCAGCGCAGATCTTCCCGGTTGCTGCCACCGCAGAGAGCCCGTGGGCAGCACCCCGCGAGCGAACTTGAGCCTCGGGACCACAGGTAAGACCAACTTTGCTGCTGCAAGTGACCTGCCTGGTGAACTCAAGACACAGGCCCACAGGAACAGCTGAAGACCTGTAGAGGGACAAAACTACACACACGAAAGCAGAACACTCTGTCCCCATAACTGGCTGAAAGAAATCAGTAAAACAGATCTACAGCACTCGTGACACACAGGCTTATAGGACAGTCTAGCCACTGTCAGAATTAGCAGAACAAAGTAACACTAGAGATAATCTGATGGCGAGAGGCAAGCGCAGGAACACAAGCAACAGAAACCAAGACTACATGGCATCATCGGAGCCCAATTCTCCCACCAAAACAAACATGGAATATCCAAACACACCAGAAAAGCAAGATCTAGTTTTAAAATCAGATTTGATCGTGATGCTGGAGGACTTCAAGAAAGACGTGAAGAACTCCCTTAGAGAACAAGTAGAAGCCTACAGAGAGGAATCGCAAAAATCCCTGAAGGAATTCCAGGAAAACACAATCAAACAGTTGAAGGAATTAAAAATGGAAATAGAAGCAATCAAGAAAGAACACATGGAAATAACCCTGGATATAGAAAACCAAAAGAAGAGACAAGGAGCTGTAGATACAAGCTTCACCAACAGAATACAAGAGGTGGAAGAGAGAATCTCAGGAGCAGAAGATTCCATAGAAATCATTGACTCAACTGTCAAAGATAATGTAAAGCAGAAAAAAGCTACTGGTCCAAAACATACAGGAAATCCAGGACTCAATGAGAAGATCAAACCTAAGGATAATAGGTATAGAAGAGAGTGAAGACTCCCAGCTCAAAGGACCAGTAAATATCTTCAACAAAATCATAGAAGAAAACTTCCCTAACCTAAAAAGAGATACCCATAGGCATACAAGAAGCCTACAGAACTCCAAATAGATTGGACCAGAAAAGAAACACCTCCCCCGTCACATAATAGTCAAAACACCAAACGCACAAAATAAAGAAAGAATGTTAAAAGCAGTAAGGGAAAAAGGTCAAGTAACATATAAAGGCAGACCTATCAGAATCACACCAGACTTCTCGCCAGAAACTATGAAGGCCAGAAGATCCTGGACTGATGTCATACAGACCCTAAGAGAACACAAATGCCAGCCCAGGCTACTGTATCCTGCAAAACTCTCAATTAACATAGATGGAGAAACCAAGATATTCCATGACAAAACCAAATTTACACAATATCTTTCTACAAATCCAGCACTACAAAGGATAATAAATGGTAAAGCCCAACATAAGGAGGCAAGCTATACCCAAGAAGAGGCAAGAAACTAATTGTCTTGGCAACAAAACAAAGAGAAGAAAAGCACACAAACACAACCTCACATCCAAATATGAATATAACAGGAAGCAATAATCACTATTCCTTAATATCTCTCAACATCAATGGCCTCAACTCCCCAATAAAAAGACATAGATTAACAAACTGGATATGCAACGAGGACCCTGCATTCTGCTGCCTACAGGAAACACACCTCAGAGACAAAGACAGACACTACCTCAGAGTGAAAGGCTGGGAAACAACTTTCCAAGCAAATGGTCAGAAGAAGCAAGCTGGAGTAGCCATTCTAATATCAAATAAAATCAATTTCCAACTAAAAGTCATCAAAAAAGATAAGGAAGGACACTTTATATTCATCAAAGGGAAAATCCACCAAGATGAACTCTCAATCCTAAATATCTATGCCCCAAATACAAGGGCACCTACATACGTAAAAGAAACCTTACTAAAGCTCAAAACACACATTGCACCTCACACAATAATAGTAGGAGATTTCAACACCCCACTCTCATCAATGGACAGATCATGGAAACAGAAATTAAACAGAGATGTAGACAGACTAAGAGAAGTCATGAGCCAAATGGACTTAACGGATATTTATAGAACGTTCTACCCTAAAAGCAAAAAGGATATACTTCTTTCTCAGCTCCTCATGGTACTTTCTCCAAAATTGACCATATAATTGGTCAAAAACAGGCCTCAACAGATACAGAAAGATAGAAATAATCCCATGCGTATATCGGACCACCCACGGCCTAAAGCTGGTCTTCAATAACAATAAGGGAAGAATGCCCACATATACATGGAAACTGAACAATGCTCTACTCAATGATAACCTGGTCAAGGAAGAAATAAAGAAAGAAATTAAAAACTTTTTAGAATTTAATGAAAATGAAGGTACAACATACCCAAACTTATGGGACACAATGAAAGCTGTGCTAAGAGGAAAACTCATAGCACTGAGTGCCTGCAGAAAGAAACAGGAAAGAGCATATGTCAGCAGCTTGACAGCACACCTAAAAGCTCTAGAACAAAAAGAAGCAAATACACCCAGGAGGAGTAGAAGGCAGGAAATAATCAAACTCAGAGCTGAAATCAACCAAGTAGAAACAAAAAGGACCATAGAAAGAATCAACAGAACCAAAAGTTGGTTCTTTGAGAAAATCAACAAGATAGATAAACCCCTAGCCAGACTAACGAGAGGACACAGAGAGTGTGTCCAAATTAACAAAATCAGAAATGAAAAGGGAGACATAACTACAGATTCAGAGGAAATTCAAAAAATCATCAGATCTTACTATAAAAGCCTATATTCAACAAAACTCGAAAATCTACAGGAAATGGACAATTTCCTAGACAGATACCAGGTACCGAAGTTAAATCAGGAACAGATAAACCAGTTAAACAACCCCATAACTCCTAAGGAAATAGAAGCAGTCATTAAAGGTCTCCCAACCAAAAAGAGCCCAGGTCCAGACGGGTTTAGTGCAGAATTCTATCAGACCTTCATAGAAGACCTCATACCAATATTATCCAAACTATTCCACAAAATTGAAACAGATGGAGCACTACCGAATTCCTTCTATGAAGCCACAATTACTCTTATACCTAAACCACACAAAGACCCAACAAAGAAAGAGAACTTCAGACCAATTTCCCTTATGAACATTGACGCAAAAATACTCAACAAAATTCTGGCAAACCGAATCCAAGAGCACATCAAAACAATCATCCACCATGATCAAGTAGGCTTCATCCCAGGCATGCAGGGATGGTTTAATATCGGAAAACCATCAACGTGATCCATTATATAAACAAACTGAAAGAACAAAACCACATGATCATTTCATTAGATGCTGAGAAAGCATTTGACAAAATTCAACACCCCTTCATGATAAAAAGTCCTGGAAAGAATAGGAATACAAGGCCCATACCTAAACATAGTAAAAGCCATATACAGCAAACCAGTTGCTAACATTAAACTAAATGGAGAGAAACTTGAAGCAATCCCACTAAAATCAGGGACTAGACAAGGCTGCCCCTCTCTCCCTACTTATTCAATATAGTTCTTGAAGTTCTAGCCAGAGCAATCAGACAACAAAAAAGGAGATCAAGGGATACAGATCGGAAAAGAAGAAGTCAAAATATCACTATTTGCAGATGATATGATAGTATATTTAAGTGATGCCAAAAGTTCCACCAGAGAACTACTAAAGCTGATAAACAACTTCAGCAAAGTGGCTG
The DNA here is from genome assembly GCF_011064425.1 of Rattus rattus. Lineage (NCBI taxonomy): Eukaryota > Metazoa > Chordata > Mammalia > Rodentia > Muridae > Rattus > Rattus rattus. The sequence goes on from NC_046154.1 coordinate 61,651,167, forward strand.
GGTATAAAATTAACTCAAATAAATCAGTAGCCTTCCTCTACACAAAAGAGAAACAAGACGAGAAAGAAATTAGGGAAACGGCACCCTTCATAATAGACCCAAATAATATAAATACCTCGGTGTGACTTTAACCAAGCAAGTAAAAGATCTGTACAATAAGAACTTCAAGACACTGAAGAAAGAAATTAAAGAAGACCTCAGAAGGTGGAAAGATCTCCCATGCTCATGGATTGGCAGGATTAATATAGTAAAAAAATGGCCATTTTACCAAAAGCGATCTACAGATTCAATGCAATCCCCATCAAAATACCAATCCAATTCTTCAAAGAGTTAGACAGAACAATTTGCAAATTCATCTGGAATAACAAAAACCCAGGATAGCTAAAACTATCCTCAACAATAAAAAAGGACTTCAGGGGAATCACTATCCCTGAACTCAAGCAGTATTACAGAGCAATAGTGATAAAAACTGCATGGTATTGGTACAGAGACAGACAGATAGACCAATGGAACAGAATTGAAGACCCAGAAATGAACCCACACACCTATGGTCACTTGATTTTTGACAAAGGAGCCAAATCCATCCAATGGAAAAAAGATAGCATTTTCAGCAAATGGTGCTGGTTCAACTGGAGGTCAACATGTAGAAGAATGCAGATCGATCCATGCTTATCACCCTGTACAAAGCTTAAGTCCAAGTGGATCAAGGACCTCCACATCAAACCAGACACACTCAAACTAATAGAAGAAAAACTAGGGAAGCATCTGGAACACATGGGCACTGGAAAAAATTTCCTGAACAAAACACCAATGGCTTATGCTCTAAGATCAAGAATCGACAAATGGGATCTCATAAAACTGCAAAGCTTCTGTAAGGCAAAGGACACTGTGGTTAGGACAAAACGGCAACCAACAGATTGGGAAAAGATCTTTACCAATCCTACAACAGATAGAGGCCTTATATCCAAAATATACAAAGAACTCAAAAAAGTTAGACCAAGGGGAGACAAATAACCCTATTAAAAAAATGGGGTTCAGAGCTAAACAAAGAATTCACAGCTGAGGAATGCCGAATGGCTGAGAAACACCTAAAGAAATGTTCAACATCTTTAGTCATCAGGGAAATGCAAATCAAAACAACCCTGAGATTTCACCTCACACCAGTGAGAATGGCTAAGATCAAAAACTCAGGTGACAGCAAATGCTGGCGAGGATGTGGAGAAAGAGGAACACTCCTCCATTGTTGGTGGGATTGCAGACTGGTACAACCATTCTGGAAATCAGTCTGGAGGTTCCTCAGAAAATTGGACATTAAACTGCCTGAGGATCCAGCTATCCCTCTCTTGGGCATATACCCAAAAGATGCCCCAACATATAAAAAAGACACGTGCTCCACTATGTTCATCGCAGCCTTATTTATAATAGCCAGAAGCTGGAAAGAACCCAGATGCCCTTCAACAGAGGAATGGATACAGAAAATGTGGTATATCTACACAATGGAATATTACTCAGCTATCAAAAACAACGAGTTTATGAAATTTGTAGGCAAATGGTTGGAACTGGAAAATATCATCCTGAGTGAGCTAACCCAATCACAGAAAGACATACATGGTATGCACTCATTGATAAGTGGCTATTAGCCCAAATACCAGAATTACCCTAGATGCCTAGAACAAATGAAACTCAAGACGGATGATGAAAATGTGAATGCTTCACTCCTTCTTTAAAAGGGGAACAAGAATACCCTTGGCAGGGAAGAGAGAGGCAAAGATTAAAACAGAGACTGAAGGAACATCCATTCAGAGCCTGCCCCACATGTGGCCCATATATATACAGCCACCCAATTAGACAAGATGGATGAAGCAAAGAAGTGCAGAAGTGTAGATCGCTCCTGAGAGACACAGCCAGAATACAGCAAATACAGAGGCGAATACCAGCAGCAAACCTCTGAACTGAGAATAGGACCCCCGTTGAAGGAATCAGAGAAAGAACTGGAAGAGCTTGAAGGGGCTCGAGACCCTATATGTACAACAATGCCAAGCCACCAGAGCTTCCAGGGACTAAGCCACTACCTAAAGACTATACATGGACTGACCCTGGACTCTGACCTCATAGGTAGCAATGAATATCCTAGTAAGAGCACCAGTGGAAGGGGAAGCCCTGGGTCCTGCTAATACTGAACCCCAGTGAACTAGACTGTTGCGGGGGAGGGCGGCAATGGGGGGAGGGTCGGGAGTGGAACACCCATAAGGAAGGGGAGGGGGGAGGGGGATGTTTGCCCGGAAACTGGGAAAGGGAATAACACTCGAAATGTATATAAGAAATATTCAAGTTAATAAAAAAAATAGAAAAAATAAAAAAATAAAATACCTCAATGATATAATGACTTTGCAAAACTATATTATGGAATTACTTTAGTCTTGTGACCCTTCAATTCCATTAATAATTATAAAACAAAGAAATAGTCTACTTTGGTATACCAAGAGACAACTTCAAGAATATACATAACTTCTTGTCATTAAAAAATACTATAAAATAAAACAATTATCAGTGGTAGAATAGAAGCATAAACTGTGGAAAGACCTGAGATGTTCCATAAATGTTTTTTAAAAGCCTAAGAAGATGGCTTTCAGGGCAAAGGCATTTGCTACAAAAGTACAAGAACCTGAGTCCGAGCTCCCAATACTTGAATAAAAGCAGGACAAAATGGCAAGTATCTGTAACTTCAGATTTCCAATAACAAAATAGGAGGATCCGTAAAGTTTTCTTACTGCCAACCTTGCCAAAACAACAGCATGTTTCAGGTCAGAGAGACACTCTCTTGTCAGAGAACAGAGAGAGTGGTAAAACAGGAAACCCAACATTCTCTTCTAGTCTATGTATGCATAGCATATGAACCATACATGAATGTAGTACACACATGCTCCGTACAAACACTAAACAACAACAAAAAATCAAAACAAGCAAACAAACAAAATCAAATCACACTATGTAACAGATGCCAAGAAATTGTAGTTCACAGTTCTATGTAGGAAGATCATGGATGATAAAACTAAATGATAGCGATAGTTGCCAAATAGTGGTTATCTTGGCAGGAAAGCAGGAATGTTGCTGACTGACAAAGAATCTACAGAGGTTTCTGCGGTGCTGTACATGCTTTGTGATTTGATTTTGGGGAAAGATGAACAAATAGACAGTTGCGAAGCTGCAATGTTAAATTTCAGGCTGCATAAGTTATGCATAAATTAAAGTAAATAAATAGACACTTAAAACAATTTTGAGAGTTTTCATATGAATTTTAAGTTTTCTAATAAAATGGAATGGGATGGGATATCATCTGAGTTAGCTAAAAAGTTTTCTTATTATATTTTAAATGAAAATCTGTTAAAGCATTAATATGAAGGCAACTGCTTTAACAGAAAAGTGGGATATAAAAAGAAATGGGCAGGTACTATTTCTGCTCTGTCAGCAAACTCTAGATATAAATAGGCTTTGTTGTCACCTAAAGGCAGGTAAACAAAATAAAATTTAGGAATATTTCAATGCTGCACTAGAAAAAGAAGCATCATGCAATTATTTCAGAGAGAGGAGACAGAGCTAATTATCTAAATCTAGAAAGTCTTGCATGTAAAAATGTTTCCCAGGTGAAATGGTTGGTTGACCCCAATAAGGTCACAAGCTACAAATTGAGAACCACTCTTCTAGGGTCTTTGGTATGAGAAGATACTCCACAGGTGATCAAAATTATTTTGATCTACATTCTTTTCTGACTGCAAAATATGCTAGTGCAATGCTAACTCAGAGCTTGTGGGAGTAACCAACTAATGTCAGATTGACATTAGACTCACTTCTCAAGATAGAACCCATACTTGACACTGCTTGAGTTACCAAGAACTAGAGACTAAATATCCAGAAAACCTAGGGCAAAATCAAATACTACTTGTATTTAAAAAACAAAAACGTAGCCTTCTGGTCTCCATCTGCGCCCAGAATTGGGGCTGTCCCATAGCCCTCCTGACCCAAAACCAGCCCACAGACAGCTTGTCTCCCAGGAGCACTCTAACTCCTAAGTCCACATTTTCACTCCACTGACTGTCCAAAGAGAGACCCGCCAAGAGTACACAGGGCACAGGTTACCTTGGAGCAGCCTGGGACAGGACTCTTCTATTCTCCATCTGTGCCCAGGGCGGAGACTGTCCTATAGCACTCCAACCCAAAATCTGACAGCAGAAAGCTGTTTTACCAGGAGTGCTCTTTCTCACTCCTAAGCCCACAGATGGACCTCAAGTTTTGTTCCAAAGAGAGACCTGCCAGCACTGGAGTCATAAGGCAGCCTGGGACATGACCGTTCCCGTCTCCATCTACATCCAGAACTAGGACTGTCCTTCCAGACCCAAAACCTGCCCTCAGAGATCTGGTTTACCAGGAGCAATATCACTCATAGGATCACAGACTCACAGGTCCACAAAAGGGACAAGTTCCAGTCAGAGACAGCAAGACCAACTAACATCAGAGATAACAAGACTGCAATGGGAAGCACAAGAACTTAAGCAACAGAACCCAAGACTACGTGGCATGGTCAGAACCCAGTTCTCCCACCTCAGCAAGAACTGGATATCCCAACACATGGGAAAAGCAAGACTTGGATTTGAAATCACATCTCATGATGATGACAGAGGACTTAATAAAATAAAATAAAAATAAAGAATGACATAAATAACTCTCTTTAAAAAATACAGAAGAACACAGGTAAAGATGTAGAAGCTCTTTTTTTTTTTAACTTGAATATTTCTTATATACATTTCGAGTGTTATTCCCTTTCCCGGTTTCCGGGCAAACATCCCTTTCTCCCCTCCCCTTCCTTATGGGTGTTCTCCTCCATTGTTGGTGGGGTTGCAGACTGGTACAACCATTCTGGAAATCAGTCTGGAGGTTCCTCAGAAAATTGGACATTGAACTGCCTGAGGATCCAGCTATACCTCTCTTGGGCATATACCCAAAAGATGCCCCAACATATAAAAAAGACACGTGCTCCACTATGTTCATCGCAGCCTTATTTATACCAGCCAGAAGCTGGAAAGAACCCAGATGCCCTTCAACAGAGGAATGGATACAGAAAATGTGGTATATCTCCACAAGGGAATATTACTCAGCTATCAAAAGCAATGACTTTATGAAATTCATAGGCAAATGGATGGAACTGGAAAATATCATCCTGAGTGAGGTAACCCAATCACAGAAAAACACACATGGTATGCACTCATTGATAAATGGCTATTAGCCCAAATGCTTGAATTGCCCTAGATGCACAGAACACATGAAACTCAAGATGGATGATCAAAATGTGAATGCTTCACTCCTTCTTTAAAAAGGGAACAAGAATACCCTTGGCAGGGAATAGCGAGGCAAAGTTTAAAACAGAGGCAGAAGGAACACCCATTCAGAGCCTGCCCCACATGTGGCCCATACATATACAGCCACCCAATTAGACAAGATGGATGAAGCAAAGAAGTGCAGGCAGACAGGAGTCAGATGTAGATCTCTCCTGAGAGACACAGCCAGAATACAGGAAATACAGAGGCGAAAGCCAGCAGCAAACCACTGAACTGAGACAGGACCCCAGTTGAAGGAATCAGAGAAAGAACTGGAAGAGCTTGAATGGGCTCGAGACCCCTTATGAATAACAATGCTAAGCAACCAGAGCTTCCAGGGACTAAGCCACTACCTGAAGACTATACATGGACTGACCCTGAACTCTGACCTCATAGGTAGCAATGAATATCCTAGTAAGAGCACCAGTGGAAGGGGAAGCCCTGGGTCCTGCTAAGACTGAACCCCAGTGAACTAGACTGTTGGGGGAGGCGGCAATGGGGGGAGAGGGGAGGAACACCCATAAGGAAGGGGAGGGGATGTTTGCCCGAAACCAGGAAAGGGAATAACACTAAAATGTATATAAGAAATATTCAAGTTAATAAAAAAAAAAAAAAAAAGATTGGACACCTAACTTAAGTGATCATGTGACCTGAGCAATCCATTCGGAAATGAGTCTCAGTTACTATATCAAGCAATGCAGTAAAATTAGTTAGTCATTAACAAGAGAAAATAGTTTAAGGAATATAATGAGCCGGAAAGCTGGTTCAATGGTTAAGAGTATTTCCTACTTTGCATAAAAGACAGGTTGAATTTAGTTCCAACGTTGACTTGGTGACTCACAGCCATCTATAACCACAGTTCTAAGGAATCTACTTCTGGCCTTTACAGGCACCAGGCATGAGTATGGTGAACATACATACATGTAAGCAAATGTTCAAATACATTGTACTGTATGGTTTTGTGTCAGCTTGACACAAACTAAGGTCATCTAAGAGGAAGGAATCTCAAGAAAATGTCTCCATAAAATCAGGCTGCGGGCAAGGCTGTTTGGCATTTTCTTAATTAGTGATTCATGAGCGAGAGTAGCACCTATGGGTGGGTTCGTCTCTGGGCTGGTGGTTGTGGGTTTTCTAAGAAAGTAGGCGGAACAAGCCATGAGAAGCAAGCCAGTAAGCCATGTCACCGCTTGGCCTCTATCAGGCGCCTGCCCTGCTGGAGTTCCTATCCTAACTTCCCTCAGTATGAACAGTCATATGGAAGTATACATCCTCCCTAAGTTGCTTTTTTATTACAGTAATTGTAACCCTAAGTAAGTCACATTTTAAATGAAAATAAACATTTTTGTACAAAAGAGGAAAAAAAAAAAAGAAGGCATAATATACCCACAGACGACCTGGCACAGACCAGAGCAGTCCCTGTGCACACTGCCTCAATCTCTGTCAGTTCAAAGAGATTTTGTTCATGTTGATTTAAAGGTCTTTGTTTTCTTTGTGTCCTCACCTCCTTGGCAATCCTGCTCCTGTAGGTTCAAAGCCCTAAGAACTTAGGTGTGCCATCTGTGTAAAGACAGAAATGACTACCAGCTTGCTGCTAAGGAGATGGCCCCAAATAGCTTGAGCCTCTCTGTATTTATTTTATTTCAAAGTATAAAGCATATAAATTCAGTTTTATTTACTCAAATATGTTCCAGGAAAGTAGGCAATAATTCTATAAATGTTGCTTTTTCATAAGTTTCTTTCTCATACACTTTATCTTCCCCCAGGCAGATATTACCTTATGGCCTCATAATTAAGCACATCTCTGTGATCATTGGAATTAGCGTACTGTATGTCAAACACCTAGTTGGTATCCCTTGCAACAAGTTTTAAAAGGTTCGATGTGAATCTACTCGGACGATATCTCTGTATCTGTCTGGCACAACCACAGCCAAAATAAGGAGATTTAAACTATTGTCACGAGATGCGGTTGACTCTTGGCTGACCCCTCCTATTTTCTGACATGCTGGTACCTGTACAGAGGAGTTCCTTGTTCCTAAACTAATATCTTCGTGTATATGAGGATTCATTAACTTGCCTAATCTATTCTTGCAAGGCTTACTTTCTGAAAATAATTATATGCCTCACGAAACTGTATGATTTCTATTTCATCTTAAAGCTTTTTCTGGGTTTTTAATTACTTCAGGTATCACCTCAAGTTCATCATGTATTTTCAATAAATCGACCTTAGAATTATTAAAAACTTCAATTATGCCTGGTACAGACAAAGTGAAAGCAAAGTGAAAAGCAAAGCTACCGGGAGCATAATAGTATTATACTAGGGGAAAAGGATCACCTCACAACCACTTCCAGGAAAAACAGTTGAGGCTGCAGGTTCTACCCTGCTTGTCCTTGTTGGGCATATGAGAGCTTCTCCTTGGGTGCTTCTGAAAAGGAGAGCCATCTACAAAGCACTCAAAAACTGTTCCGTGGAACAGAGCAACGGTGTCCATCACGTCTCCTCTTATACTCTTTCCCCCTCCTCTTCCATGGGATTTCCCTGAACTCTCAGGGTTGTTTGTTTGTTTCATTTTGTTTTGCTATTTAAAAAATAAATAAATAATGAGTGAATGAATGAATGAATGTCAACCTAGCCACTAGGGTAAAGGTTAACATTGAAACTGTCATTTATACCTTCTAGAAGAAGGGAATTGGTTTCTCCAGAGGAATGAATGATATCAGGTATATCAGATATTCCATGGTAGACCTACTATCCAGAAAGCCCACAAAGGCCCACCATGGCTAGGACTGAGAGTGGATAACTGCGATATATACCCACCCAACAAATCAGGACGAGATATCTATTTAAATAGTCACTTCAAATGTCATAACTTCAGCACAAAAGCACAAGTATTGACAAACAAGATAATGTATCTTCTCCAGTAGCCAGCAACCTTATCATAATAAGCTCAGAGCAAAGCAATCGAGCTGAAGCATTAGACAAGATATTCAAAAATAGCAATCATGACCATGTTCAAGAACCTTAAAGAGAATAGGAATAAATATTCCCAGTGAAAACTGTGGAAACACGACCAGTTGGAAAATTAATGAAAACAATTCAAGACATAAAAGTAGATTTTAAGAAATAAGTAGAATCACTAAACAAAAGCAAAACTGAAATAAAACTTGAAACAAAACTTTAGTAATACAAAAAAAGAGCTTCAGAGATAAGCCTCACCAACAAATTAAAAGACAAAGAATAAAGAATTTCAGATCCTGAAGATGAGGTATAAGAACTCAATAGATCAATCAAGGGAGATGTTCAATTAAAAGAATAATAGTCCATAGCATCTGTAGTAGTGTCACAGGACTTGGAGCTTCCCCTTGAGCTGGATCCCAATTTAGTGTGTTTACAGACAAGAGCCTAGCATGGCTGCCCTCTGAGAATCCCAATAAGCAGCTGACTGAGACAGACACAGATACTTACACCCAAACAATGGACAGAAGCTGAGGACCCCTGTGATGGAATTAGGGAAAGGCTAGAAGAAGCTGAGGAGGAGGGCCACCCCATAGGAAAGCCAGCAGTCTCAATTAACCCAGATCCCCAGATCTCTCAGACACTGAGCCACCAGCCAGGCAGCACACACCAGCTGATATGAGGCCTCCAACACATATACAGCAGAGGGCTGCCGGGTCTGGTCTCAGTGAGAGAAGATGCACCTAACCCTCAAGAGGTTTGAGGGAGTGTGGAGGTCTGGGGGTGTGGTTTGTTATGTGGGGACATCATCATGGAGACAGGGGAGGAGGAATAGGATCAGGAATAGTTGGAGGGGAAGGAGATAATGATTGGACTGTAAGAAAAGAATAAAGAATAATAATAAAATAGGGGTTGGGGATTTAGCTCAGTAGTGGAGCGCTTGCTTAGCAAGCACAAGGCCCTGGGTTCAGTCTTCAGCTCCAGAAAACAAAAGACAAAATAAAGTTGTTTCAGTCATTAATAATAATAATAATAATAATAATAATAATAATAATAATTATCCAAGCACAAAATATTAAGAAGAAAAGAGACACAATGGAAAATGTAAAACTAATAATAACAGGAATAAAGAAAGAAGAAACACAATTCAAAGACACAGAAAGAATTTTTAACTAAATCATAGAAGAAAATATCCTCGGTCACAAGAGGCATACAGAATACCAGTACACAGAAACAGAAGCATATCCACCATGATCAAGTAGGCATCATCTCAGAGATTCAGGGATGGTTCAGCATATGTAAATAAATAAAGGCCATATACATAGCATATACCACATAAACAAACTTAAAAACAGTCATGACTGTCTTATTAGATACAGGAAAGGTTCTGACAAAATCAAACATTCCCTTCATCACGAATATCCTGGATAGAATAAGGATACAAGAGACATAGATCAGTATAGTAAAGGAAGTTAACCTCAAGCCCACAACCTAGTTACAAAGAAAATGAAATCATTTCCCCTAAAATCAGGGACAAAGAAAGTTTGTCCACTCTCTTCATTACCTATTCTCTACAGTACTTGAAGTCTTTGCTAGAGTGATAAGACAACTAAAATAGATCAGGGAGATACAAATAGAAAAGGAAGCAGTCCAGGGATCTTTATTTGCAGATTCTGATTTTTATACATAAAAGTTCCTAAAGACAATACCAGTAAATTTCTACAGCTGATAAACATTTTCTTCAAAGTAGCAGGATACTAAATTACCTCACAAACACTAGCTCCTGCTATATACAAATAACAAGCAGACTGAGAAAAAATAGAGAAATAATATCTTTCATAAAATCCTCAAAATAAAGTAAGAGATCTTCGAATGATTCTAAACAAGTGAGTGAAGACTTGCACAGTAAAATCGTGGCAAATAGTATGGCAGCGTCCATGGCGTGGCAGTAAAACAGACGCTAAGAGCTCACATTTATTCAAATATGAGAGAGGGGAGGGAGGGAGGGAGGGAGGGAGAGAGAGAGAGAGAGAGAGAGAGAGAGAGAGAGAGAGAGAGAGAGAGAGAATGAGAATGAATTGATCGGTCCTACCATATGATTTTGAACAGTCAAAACACATACCTAGTAACATACCTTTTTCCAACAGGACTACACCTTATCCTTCCCAAAACATTTCCACCTAAGAGGAACCACGCATCCAAATATACAAGCCTTTCTCATTCAAACAGTTGCAAATAGGATTGGCTATTGGTTTTTTAATTGCTTTTATTATGCTGATATATATGTCTTATATTCATTTCTAGGACCTACATCATTCATGGATGTTAGGTTTCTGTGAAAGGCATTTTCTTCATCTAATAAAATGATCATGTGATTGTAAGACATTATTGCTGAAGAACCCATACACTTGAGTCATAGAGCATGTTATAATCATTTTAGAATAGCTCTGGAAGCTCCATCATGGCTGGTTAACTTTCAGAATGGTGGAAGGTGTTGTGAACACAGCTAAAAGAAAAATATCTAATCATTTTCATAGCCAGCAGTGTGCCCTGTGACCTACAGTGATGACTGACAAGGCAGGCTATCCCCACTGATTCAACCGCGGTACCAAAGCTATAGGAATAACCAACTATGTTCAACTAGATTAAAGTCCTACTTCAAAAAAAGAAATCCATACCTGCCCTGGCCAAGAACCTTTGATTAGACAGTCATAGCCCTAGGGGAAGCATACTATTCTTAATTGCTTAGATAGAAATAATATTAAACAACTCCTAAGGATTTGCCATCTATCTATAGTTAAATGCATCCCTCAGGCCTCATCTGAGAAACTTCTATTTGCAGTGAGTGACTAACACAGAGGACCATAACTAACTAAGGTACAGAAAATTCAAGACTGAAAAACATTTAGCCCTGTTTAGAACTCATAGTCTATATTCCCCCCTACCAAGGCTCAGTGGTCATAGCCAAAGAGGGAGTAGAAATAGTGTATGAACCACAGTGGTGGGTGACTCCAAGGAAACAAGTAAACACAGCACAGCAACTATACATATAAACTCATAATGGTGCAACTCCCTTCACAAAATCTGTGCAAGCCCAGCCCAGCCCAAAACCCAGCATGGGGATGGGAATAGAGCATAATATTGCCCTGCAATTTTGAAGCTATTGGCAATTGTTCACTGCTGGGAGAGGAAGTTTTATCTACAAGGGTAGCTCCTAATAAATCTATAAAGATCCAATGGAAGACCACACGTCAGAAATTGTTTGGACTTCACTGACTAGACTGGAAGGAATTTTATTATTATTTTTTCCAAAGGACACAAGTTAGGTGGGTGTAGGGAAAGGAATAGATCTAGGAAATATTGGTGATGAGGGGTATAAACACATGCAAAACATTGGAAAATTCTCAAACTAATAATATAAAAAATAAGACTAAAAGAATGAGTTATATTACCAAATAATATTTCTCAATTTCCCCTTTCAACAATACTGAACCTAGTTTTCAAAATACTTTGAAACAAAGTGGGGAAAAAAGTGGTCTTTCCATATATCTCTTCATTAATTAACAATTAAGAATGAAATAGTGACCACTTCAGAAGGCTGAACTTCTGGTTTATACATATATGTACATGTACATAAACATACATATGAAAACACAAATGGGAAGACAGGTACATATATATTTTTAATTATTTAAGTAGTACACTTAAGAAGTACATGTATATTTTTAATTATTTAAGTAGAACACTTAGATAAGGGGGCTGAGAGGCAAAGTGTCCTCTGAAATGAAGCACATCCAAAGTGTGAATTTTTGTGCTTCACCACAGGATTGACTATTTAGCAATATTTAGAATGTATACAAAAAAGCCCCTTGAAGTAGAAAGGGACCTATTCGTAAACACAATGTGTTTTTCTGTTTTTCTTAAGAAAACCATTCATGTCTCCTAACAATGTGAACAGCATTAAATCTGTGGCTAGTGAATGGTGTTTTGAGGTCAACTTCAGTTGTAGAAGACTCCAAAGAAAAACTCATCTTCCAAAGGGAATATTGATACTTCAGTCATGAAAGTATACTGTGTCCTTGATATTTGACAGAGGGAGGACTTTTGTAACCCAGGAAACACTGTGCTTTTAGGGAACTCTGAAGCAACCACAACTCCAACACTGCACGTTGCACATGCCAGCGGAACATCTCATGCTCATTCTAGCTGTCACTGTGACATCACTTCAAATCAGAAACTACAACCACGACAAAATGTCAGTGGGAAAACTCATTGCAGTAGGATAGAAAACATAAGGCTTGCACATTTTAGTTCTATTTTAAAGAAGTAATTTATTGCAAAAATAAATTTTGGTATTTTAATTTCTACTATACGAATAACAAATTGTTTTTTAAAACACATGGCTTAAAATGACACAACAGTCTGACATGAGTCCCACCATGCTAAAAGCTAGATGTTGGCAGGACTGTGCTCTTTGGAGAGCTCTGGGGCATAGTCTGTCTCCATTCATGTCCTTACCAGCTGGGAGGATTCATGCACGTATTGATTATATACTGCTTCCCATCTCCAAGCAGAACAATACTAAATTCTTCCTTCCATCGCATCAATTGAATATAGACTCATCTGCCTCCCTCTTCCACCATTAGAGACAACATTGTGCTCATTCAAAAGAAACCCGAAGAATTTCCCCCATCATAAGGCCAATTAATGAACATCCTTAATTTTATTACCAAAACCCATTAATCTTTGTCTTGTATATGACATATTTATAGGTTCTGGGGGATCATATTGAAGAAATTATTATTTTGTCTACCATTTATAGGTAGTCATCTATGATCCAAATTCCTACACTCATTCCAACCAAGAGGGAATTTCCTAGCTTAAAAGTTTTTAAAATATGTTGACGGTAAGATATTTGTTTTACATTTTTATTTATTTTGTTATGCATGTGACTTCTCCTGCAGTGCACATACAGAGAACAAAGGATGACTTTTGGGAATCAGCTTTCTCTTCCACCTCGTGGGTCCTTCGAGCCCATCTCAGGTCATCAGGTGCCTGTACCAGTTAAGCCATCTCATTGCTCTACAAGCTGCTCTATGAATTTGTGATTGTTATTCTCACCTTGATCATAAATGGCCCATTAGCACTTCTTACACTAAATGAGACAATTCTTTTTTTCATGGTGACTGCTTCTTGATGTTTCAATGAAGGTAAAAATAGCCCCTTCTCCATTGATGGTTAGATGTCCTCCATACATTGAATCACTTGATTCTTCTGGTTTTTAATTTTTTTAATGTATAATAGAAGTGTTAAAGAGAAGGGTTATAATAGGTACAAGGAAATATATTCCAGTTTAAAGGTCATTGATTTAGGTCACAGCAGTGAGAGAAACAGTAATAAATGCTAAGCTGTGTCTAAAAAGTCAAAGTGACTGACTAATTACTGCTTACCCTTCTCATCCCAACCTCACATTTAGTGAAGCTCTGCAGTTTAGTACCTTAGGACCGCCAAAGCCAATTACTAAAGGCAATTTCATGCATGGACAGCGCAGACTTTTACCCTCTCGCTTCTTCCTCCTCCCTGTTTAAGCCAGAGCAAATGTATTCCTAAGCCACCACAAATTCAAATTTATGAAGGAGAACAAAAAATTAGACTCCATAGTTTAAAATACTTTCCTATCATCCTGACTCATGTTTCACCAAACACACTTAGATATAGTGTATAGCTGCTTCAAGGGGCCATCCAAGGCCAAAGATGCTGAGATTTCACAACGGAAATTAAGTATTCGACCCATGGGAAGAATATAGCCAAATTAGGAAACAAAAGCAATGGAAATGCCAAAGAATGTTTGCAATGAAAATAACTTTATAGGAAGGAAAGTGGGGACATCCTCCTTTAACATATTTATTATTATTACCTATAACTATGTAGGATTAATAGGGCAGAAAATAATCATTTCTCTGGTCCCCAATAAAATATATGATCATCTTTAATAATACCAGAGACATAAAAAACATGGAGAGGCTCTTATTGCAAGAGTTTGATAGCTTTATGGCTGTGTTAATTATCTTGATTCCTTTCCCAGATTAAGACACCTATTTGGACATTTTAACCACAAAAATGTGTCGCTGCTCTCTAGTAAAAAACGCATAGACGTTTCTATCTGTTCTAAGCAGAAAGCAAACTATCACAGGATCAAACCTAAACATGAAGGGCCGTCACCGTCACAATTTCTTAAAAACATGGATCAGAGTTATCAGTTCTCTGTTGAAATACTCATGTTGCTTTTAGAAGTGAAGAAAGACATGATGATAGAGAATAAGAGGATGGGAACTTAGATCATTCTAAAAGTTAAGCCCAACAATGGCTCGTAGGTTGTCAGGGGGACAAAGAATAGAACAGGGCATCTGTCTCTTAGGAATATGTTCTTCTCACTAACCTTCAGTGTCCCGAGTGCTATGACTTTTTCCACCATTAAGATGTTAGAGAAAGGACTGAAGTAGCTGAAGGGGTTTGCAACCCCATAGGAAGAACAACAATATCAACCAACCAGACCCCCAGAGCTCCCAGGGACTAAATGAACAACCAAAGAGTACACATGGAGAGGCCCATGGCTCCAGCCACATAAGTAGCAGAGGATGGCCTTGTCTGGCATCAATGGGAGGAGAGGACCATGATCCTGTGAAGGCACAAGTCCCTAGTGTAGAGGAATTCCAGGTCAGGGAGGTGGGAGTGGGTGGGTGGGTTTGTTGGTGGGTGGGGAAGCACCCTCATAGAAGCATGGGGAGGGGCGGGAAAGGGTATAACATTTCAAATGTAAATAAAAGAAATATCCAATAAAAATGAAATTTAAAAAAAGAAGATATTTGACAGATGCTGCATCCTTGACAAAGTCTTCTCTGACTCGAACACCTAGAAAGAGTTGCTCGCTTGTGGAGAACACAACAGTAATTCTTCTATTCCTCTATCTCTTTGCACGAACTAGACTTTAGTCTAGCATTTCAATTATTTTGGATATATGGTACTAACCCTTGCTTCCAAGCAGTTTTGTTGAGACAGACTGTATGATACCCTTTGCCTAATGAGTTAAAAAAAAACTTTTTCTTATCCATAGTAAGTTCCTAATTAATACTTGGGAGGGGTCATGAAGTAATGAATAAGATTAAACTCTTCTGTCAAATAATCATTTGCTATAATTACAATGGGCTAATATCCTTAAGTAATAATGGACCCTATATTTTAAAAAGGAAATGAAGCAAGGCCTGAAATAATGGCAGTTTTTATGTATAATGCTGTTACAGTTCCTTTTGTTTGCAGGGAGATATACTAATTGTTACTAAATTTTAGGCTGCTAGCCTCATCCATCCATCACATGTTCCATAAAAGTGATATTGTGATTTCAATGTATTTCAAAATAGTGTTCTGCAAAAAGAAACAGTGTCATACGGTGGAATGGCAGCCACAAACTGGGAGAAAAAAGCCTGCAAAGCTCATTTTGGAAAAGGATTCTTACCCAAATTATACAAAGAGCTCTTAAAATTCAATAAATAGTACAGAAAAAATGATAAAATGGACCTAAACAGATAAATCACCAGTAGGCAGATGGCAAGTGAACAAATGAAACGGTGTCTCGCGTTTTATGTCACCAGAGAGTTGCAAAATTAAAAAATAATGAAATGTATCATATACCTACTGAAATCGTCCAACTCAAAATGGCTGCCAGGGATCCAGTGTTGGCAAGGATGCAGAGCACCTGGGACACTTATTCACTTCCAGTAGCAGTTCAAGTCACACGATTATTATGCAGGACAGCTCAGCCATCTCTTACAAAATTGTTCACGTGGTTAGCTCCTGATCCAGAAGCTGCACTCCTTAGTACAAAGCAGCTCAAAGCTCATGTCCGCAGAAAATAGAGCACATAGAGACTCAATGGTGTCATGACTCAAATGTGATTTGTAAATTCAAAATTGGAAGGCAACTAAGATATAACTTGGGCCTATGCTGTCGATATATTATATGACAATAAAAATGAATGACTTTTCAAGCAACAAAAGCACAAAGAAATAATGTGCAAACTAAACTTGTCTAAAAATGCTGAAAATCATACTCATCAAAAAAAGGGAAATACAAAACAAGATGAGACATCGTATCTTTGAGAATGGCTGTTATCCAAAGGAAAAAAGGCAATGAATAGAACAGAGGCTGTGGAGAAAGGTAGGATTGTACATTGTTGTGCAAACTGGAAATAACCCAGGTTTTATTAAAACAGCAAAGTTCTTCAAATAATTAATAGTAAACCTGCCATTGTCTGCCCAGTGCACTGCTGAGTATATGTCCAAAGGGAGTGGCTTCTTTGCTTTGATTCTTTATAATAAAGACTGTAACATTATCAATCATTTTTAAATGGTGCTCTAATAATGTATTTTGATTATTTGTTCATTTAGTAATGCCTTCTTGTTGCCATCTCCAGTGGCAGTAAATGGGATGGGAGTACTTGGGCAGTCACCACTTTTGTCACGTCTCCATCATTGTCCCTTGGTCTTGTGTTTAATGTTTCATAGACACTAGAAGCCTGTCTTACTTCTGTATCTTACAGATGATATTTCAAATTCATTTCTAATTTGCTCAAATATTTTATAACTTGTTCTTGTATTATTTAAATTGAAAGTGTCAGCAGATACTTGAATTTTTGTCATTTTTCTCCTTCCTTATGATATGGTGACTCAGAAGTAGTCAAACATGCAAAGTCTACTTTTATTTTCTTTTAAATTATTAGTAGATTTTTTACCTATGTCAGCTTTTCAGTCTACTTCTACTTTGGATTCTTGTCTTTAAAAATTATGTTTTGATTCTAAAGTATGAAAAAAACTAATAGACTGTATATGAACTGACAAACTTAATGTTGATCATTCTTTGCCAGTCGAAGGAGGGAAGAGAAAAGACTATTAATGTAGAAGCCATTTATTACAAAAGAAAATTTTAAACAGAAACTTTGTATATATTTAAGAAAGAATGATTTGATGTGGAGAAAGAGGAACACTACTCCATTGTTGGTGGGATTGCAGACTGGTACAACCATTCTGGATATCAGTCTGGAGGTTCCTCAGAAATTTGGACATTGAACTACCTGAGGACCCAGCTCTACCTCTCTTGGGCAAATACCCAAAAGATGCCCAAACATATAACAAAGACATATGCTCCACTATGTTCATAGCAGCCTTATTTATAAAAGCCAGAAGCTGGAAAGAACCCAGATGCCCTTCAACAGAGGAATGAATACAGAAAATGTGGTACATCTACACAATGGAATATTACTCAGCTATCAAAAACAATGACTGTATGAAATTCATAGACAAATGATGGAACTGGAAAATATCCTGAGTGAGGTTACCCAATCACAGAAAAACACAGATGGTATGCACTCCTTGATAAGTGGATGTTAGCTCAAATGCTTGAATTACCTTAAATGCACAGAACACATGAAACTCAAGAAGGATGACCAAAATGTGAATGCTTCACTCCTTCTTCAAAAGGGGAACAAGAATACCCTTGGGAGGGAATAGGGAGGCAAAGTTTAGAACAGAGACTGAAGGAACACCCATTCAGAGCCTGCCCCACATGTGGCCCATACATATACAGCCACCAAACTAGATAAGATGGATGAAGCAAAGAAGTGCAGGCCCACAGGAACCAGATGTAGATCTCTCCTGAGAGAAACAGCCAGAATATGGCAAATACATAGGCGAATGCCAGCAGCAAACAATTGAACTGAGAACGGGACCCCATTGAAGGAATCTTAGAAAGGACTGAAAGAGCTTGAAGGGGCTTGAGACCCCGTATGAACAACAATGCCAAGCAACCAGAGCTTCCAGGGACTAAGCCACTACCCAAAGACTATACATGGACTGACCCTGGGCTCCAACTGCATAGGTAGCAATGAATAGCCTAGTAAGGGTACCAGTGGAAGGGGAAGCCCTTGGTCCTGTCAAAACTGAACCCCCAGTGAATGTGATTGTTGGGGGAGGGCGGTAATGGGGGGAGGATGGGGAGGGAAACACCCATAGAGAAGGGTAGGGGGAGGGACTAGGGGGATGTTGGCCTGGAAACAGGGAAAGGGAATAACAATTATAATGTAAATAAGAAATACCCAATTTAATAAAGATGGAGAAAAACAAAAGAAAGAATAATTTGACCAATTCTGTCTGGATGAGATCATTTTTACAAAGCCTGCCGAAATTGCTTCATTTAAGCATTAATTTTATTTCTTGGCTTCTATAGGTACTCCCATTTAAACACAAAATCAGAAGGTTGAAGCCTAGGATCCACGCATAAGAGGGGATATGCTATATTTATCTTTCTGAATCAGGATTCATTTCACTATTTTTTTCAGTTTCTACTATTTTTATGAAATTTTACAGCTTTTATGGATTAATGCATTTTATATAAATTTATTATTTATTATTGATTCACTAGTTGACAGATATCTCTTCTATTTCCATTATCTAGATACTATGAATGGAGCATAAGCTAACAGAGATGAGCGAGCGTGTCCAGAGTAGGATGCAGAGACCTCTCAGTAAGGCTGGGCCATGTGATGGTTCTACTTCTAGCTCTAGAGCCAGCGCCACAGTGATTTTCATAGAGGCAAATAAGTTTGCACGTCCACTAGCAGTGACTAATGGGTCTCCTTCCCTGGACCACATCCTTACAGCATCGGTTGTCATTTGTTTTCTTGATCTTAGCTGTCATAACTGGAATAAGATGAAATCTCAAAGTAGATTGCATTTTCACTTCTCTAGTGACTAAGGATGTTAAACATCTTTTAAATTACATTTACAAATATTTTTCCTTATTTTTTTATTTTATGTGTTATTTCACGTGTCAGAAGTAAGCCTGGATCTAATCCACCACTATTAGATCATTGTTGTCTTAGCTGAGGGAAATTTCTGGTCTTTCTGGACTCTTCCTTCTCATCTAGAGGATATACTATTCTGAAGAGTTAGTAAGAAATTAAACTAACTCTTAAATATACATAGTGAACAAGCGTCTGACTTTTCTCTTTGTTGTATTAAGTTTTTCCTTAAAAGTCATCTTTGTTGACTGACTGAGACTCTTCCTCATCCCCATCAAGAATAAATCCCCCCTTATGTGCAATGGGTCTTCCATGTTTGGTCTCGATTCTTAGTCTTGCATTCCATTGTCTCCTCTGAACGTACGGATTTCCTTGTAGTTTTACTGGTGCAGCCAGCCTGCTATGCAGTTATCACACTTGTTACTCCAGATTACAATTAAAGTGTGCCCCAAATGTATATCATCTGCTAAATGAATGATCATTTCCCACATTGCATGCTTCTAGTATTATTAAATGTTTACTCTCCCTATTCATATGAAATTATACATTCCCCATAATGTATATGCATCAAATTGATTCATTTAAAACTCATCTTTTGTTTTTCCAACATAAAGTTTCCAGCTGTAATAACTCAAATTAAAGGGCATGGTCACCTGTCTCTGGAACCATAAACATATGATTCTAGCCAAAATGGGGAACATAAAGCTAAAAAAAATTCGAACCATGTTTAGAAAATATTTTAATATTCAAATATAGGTCAATGAAAGGAATATTTCACTGCACCTGAAGCAATAATTTGGTATAACCATTTTTATGAAATTCATTTCTGAGATAATATCTACACCAGTCTCTGATAGTCCATTCCTGAGAGAAGCCAAAAAATAAACTTACACATGGTTATCTCAAATAAATCAATAAATAACTGATAATGTACTAAATTTACCAAGACTCAACTCAAACTATTTTCATAACTTCCAAGTTAAAAGCTGGTGATCCTTTCACAATTATACAGCTATGAATTTTCCTAGTTAGACTTCATCATGAGCCTCTGCTCTCATGAATTTTTGAAAAAGATTAGACTTTCAGAGCACTGCTTCTATCTACAATGATCAGTAAGTATCTCTCTTTCATCCAAACCCATGTGACTAACATCTGTTTCCTCTGAGTCCTTTGATTTTGTCCACCTGATACACAATAAAGGCTCATTCCTCAAGCCTCCCATGTTCACGGTCAGTAGCTGATTCGGGTAATTTGAGCAGAGTGGGAGTTCTCATTTTTAGAGAGAATAGGCTCCAATGGTGACACAGTCACTAAATGACCTCATGTAATCCATCAAAGACAACACAGCTAAACAAGTGATCCACGGGGCATTGAAAAGCAAACATCCCAATAGCTACCATTTCTCCATATTCATAATCAGCATCTGTTCTGTGGTGAAATCTCAAAAAACATTCTCAAACGTGGCTAAGAGTTTTACTCTTCCACCTGAACAACTTGGATCAAAGACAGCTACAGTCTTCTGCCAGGAATCTTTCACTACACTGAGTGGGCTCTTCATGAACCCAGAGCTACTGACCAATACCTGGGCAATGCTCACGCTGAGACCTTTATATCAAATAAAAATGTGGCAAGCCCTACTAACTATTCTTAGCTTCTTTCTAGCCCTAAAGTTGACTGTGGTCATAAATATTGAATTAAAGAATAAAACCATCGCAGTTGGTTTCTTCAGTTGACAAAAATTTAAAATGCAGTAGCAGAAAAAGATAAGTACATAAAATAATTTCAGTAGTTGGATCTAACCAATAAGTAATACCAGAGGAAATTTTTTATATATATATATATATATATATATATATATATATATATATATATATATACACACACACACTTACATGTCTCCATTTATTATTATCAATAGCAGTCTCTTTAGAAGATACAATTATATCCTAAACCTTTTCTACACACTTGCATGGGAAAAGCTAAATATTTTATTCTTCTAAATGGATTCTAAATTTCATTTCTGCTTTAATACTACGGTGAGTCATATGTGATGGATTGACCCATCTTTATGAGAAGACTTCTTGCATATGATATTGAAAAGTGTGAGAGGAGACAGTCCAATTTGTGATCACTGGTGGCCCAGGAGAAGGAGCAGTAATGAGGCATTTATCCCAGTTTGCATCATAAGCATTTTCATGTGGAGAGTATGTGACGTCCTGTGAGAGGTGAGCGTCTCTACCTTCTTTTCAAAATAACAGTTTCTAACCAGGCCTCACTGACACATAGCAGGCTTTTCAGAGTATTCCTAATGCCAAGCAGACACACAGATCACAGAAGCCGTTATCTAGTGGTAGTCTTCCAGAACAGGCTGGAGTACTCCCACTTTGGAAGAAGAATCTGACAGAATTCTACAACACTCAGCTATTTGCTTAAACTTACCAGACAGTGAATCCTATTTCCAAAATAAATCAAATGTATTCCTTTTACCTAAGAAAAGCAAACACTTGAATTTTGTTCATTCCCTGTCACTGATAAGTAAATATTGAATGTTCTCCTTGCCTGTGGTGTCAAATGCTTCTGGTAATGGACTGAATGTCTTAGATTGGTCACTGTACATGGTACTAAGATGGGGATGTCACTTTGTACCCTCAGCTATGTATAGTTTGGTTAATAAAAAATTTAAAGGAAGAAATGTGACTACTAATTGAATAGAGGGAAATCTGAACTACTGTCAACAGAAGACAAAAACCTCCCTTTCTCCACTTTCAGAGTAACCTCTTTCAAAACGACTTCTAGACCCTCCTCACAGGAATTTGCATAAGGCTCATCAGTTTAGGTCAGAGGCAATAGGAACTCCTAACAAGAGAGGGGTATAGGAATGGGCTCTCTAGAGAGAGGAGAGTTATCTTTCTGGTCACTCATCTCATGGCATCTAATTCTTACAGGCACTGCAAGGCTGTGTTCAGAGCTCCTTCTGCAAACAGCGCCTTGCGTACATGCTTATTTTCATGTGCTGTAAGCACACGTAAGGCACAGAGATGTACTGAAAATCTAGAGAAATGTCCCAGATAAATACTTTTCTAAAGCATCTCCCGCAGTAGGAGAGTGTGGTACCTTTGAAATTGATAGAAAAATGCATCATAAGACTTTAAAAAAATCTGTTTACCCTTTAAAATGTGATCAAAAGAATTGGAAGTTTTTAAGACATCACATCAACTAAACAAAGATAAAATATAAATAATAGTTAACACATTTTATGTCCGAAAATAGATTTTTAATTTTCTTAATTTTTGTATTCAATAGCTACAGCTTCTGTTTCATAATCAGCTAAAACGCCGAAGTTCCCAAAAGGAGCTCAATTCTTTGCTTAGTATATACACATAGCAGGACCATCTTTCTAATATTGATAAGATAGGATGGAAGAACAAATGCATCATGTAGTTTCTGGATTAAAAAATATAATTAGAAATCATGGTGCTTCAGAAATATTTAATTGGATCCCGAAAATAGCCAATTCTTTTTTATACACAAGAACATAATGAGACAGTTTTGTTTTATAGATACATACAAACAATGGAAATCTAAAAATCACTAGAATTTGTTATGTTTCATAGAATCTCCATCGTCTAATCAAAAGGTGATTTTACAAAATGCTCCTAACAGCACCCTTGTCCAATCTGGACTGGTATGGATTGAATCTTCTCTTTAGTTTCACATTTTTCTTCCTGAAATGTATCAGGCTGATTACAAATCACTGCTGAATGACATTCAGGAGATATTGCAAGGGCGCCTACTCTACCTCTCCTGTCAAGTGTGTTTCAGTAGAAGGATTATTGATGGAAGCCTGAGACACAGATGAAGAGAAATTAGAGTTGTGAGGTATAGAATTGCAGAAATTGCATCTATACAAACAGCTGAAAGCAAGACGATATTCTGTTCAAATGTTTCCCATTTCAAAAAACTCTCTAGAGGCCCATTTACTCCTGACAAGTACTAACAGTGCTTACAACTTTTCTTCAACCAGAAGAATTGCTCGAATTAAGAAAATAGTTTTAGTTAAAAAGAAAAGTGTGCCGGGGCTAGAAAACTGTGGAGCAAAAGTTTAAAAGGATTTTGTCAGACAATAAGATCTGTCTTTGGCGCCTAATACACAAAATAAAGAGCGAAACAACTGGCTTCTGCTTAATAGTATAATACAAGCTAGTTACTTAAATTAATCATGAACGTGAACAAAAGATTCCAAGAGATTCTTCACATGCGAGGCTAGAGAATCACCTCTGGGCAAATACACTGTCTGCATTTCAGGAGACAAAATTAAAAACTCCATCTCTCCCAAACAGCTCGCAGATACCTGCTGCCAAACGTGTAAACTTTTTTCACCCAGATAATTAATTGTGAGGGGTTTCCAAGGTTTGTTTCCCAGGTCCCTAGCTATAAAGGATACTTATTAAAATATTTTAAGGAGCTGGAGAGATGGCTCAGCAGCTCAAACCATTTGCTACCTTCGTAGAACCTTTTCCATGTTCGGTTCCCAGTGCTCACGTGGGAGCTCAAAGCCATTTGTAACTCTGGTCCCAGAGGATCTCATACCTTCTTTTGGCCTCATCAGATACCAGGCATACATGCAGTTAACAGAAATCTATACACAGGCAGAACACATAAAATAATAATAAATTAAAAACACGGGCTCTAGGGATAAAATTAAGGATTCGTGAAACTATTCTTTGAGTTATTTTAAAATGGAAGGTTTCCCCTAAATTTGAATATGCTAATATGAGTTACGAAGGTCATTAGTGAGGATGTAATGTTCAGCATTTTCAAATTCATTTGAAAAATTAACACCTTTTTGATATCCCATGAAATGACTTTGACTAATGCTCCAATGAGTATTTATAACAATTGGGGAAGAGGCTATTAGCACAAGAAGCCACTGGCTGTTTTCCAAATGGCCAGCATGACCTGCTGTTTGACTTTGTAGGAAATATACAATGGGATAATAACATTTTGCCTTGTGTGTCTACACAAGCTCTGTCTGCCTGTCTGTCTGTCTGTCTGTCTGTGTCTGTCTGTGTGTCTGTCTGACCGAATCACAGCATATTCACGTAATCACCGACACTGCAGCTGAGCAGTCATATTAACACGTTCACCTGAAAACAGACTGTAGGCTTGAAAAGGAACTTCTGCATCCATCGGAATACCAGCTCCCCTTACTAATGTTTGCAACGTCCTGTAACTACTCTGAAAGAGTAATACTCCATCCCTGGAGTCCCTCTGCCTTCTCAGCAGTTATCTTTCATACAATGATCAAATTCTTGCACAGTTCTACTTTGTCAGGGACAAAAAAATATTTTGAAGATTTTTCTTCCTCAAAAAAAAAAGTTTAGTATTGATTGATTTGCACTGTTTCACAAACAAGTCTGAGAAATGAAATGTCTCTAAATCAGATATGAAAATTTGGCCCCGTAAGATACCTACTACTAATATGCTGGAAAAAAGTATCAGTAAGGTCGCTGACATTCTGCTTGTCATGTTGGACTCACTTGACTATTTATCGATTCAATTATTTATTTATTTATTTATTTACGTCCTCACTGCTGTTTTCCCTCCTTCCTTTCCTCCTAGTCTCTTCCCCCCATCCAACCCCACCACCACCATCCACTCCTCCTTCGGTCTCACTGTTTGAGTCTTCTGGTGACTTCCCTGTAATGAGGACGTGCTTTGCACAAAAGACACTGCTCAAGAGTTTACAAATGTTAGCTCAATCTATCTCCACATCCTACACTAAGGCTCTTGGTAGTTTTTTTAATGCAACATTTTTAGTATGCAGTATGTATGAACACTGTAGAGAGTACTATAAAACAATCATTAGCATTTACTCCTATTTTTTCTTATTGAATATTTTAAATATTTACATTTCAAATGCTACCCCCCTTTCCTGGTTTCCTACAGAAATCCCCTATCCTATCCTCCCTCCCCTGCTTCTATGAGGGTGCTCCCTCACCCACCCATCCTGCCTTCCCACCCTGTCATTCCTCTACACTGGGGCATCCAGCCTTCACAAGACCAAGGGCCTTTCCTCCCATTGATGCCTGACAAGGCAATCCTCTGCTACATATGCGACTGGAGTCATGGGTGCCTCCATGTGTACTCTTAGGTTGGTGGTTAAGTCCCTGGGAGCTCTGGGGAGGTGGGGTCCTGTTGATTGATATTGTTATTCTTCATATATGATTGTTACAACCCCTTCAGCCCATTCATTCTTTTCTCTAACTCTTCCATTGGGGACCCCTGCTCGGCCAATGGTTGGCTGCGAACATCTGCCTCTGGATTTCTCAGGCTCTGATAGAGCCTCTGAGGAGACACTATATCAGGCTCCTGTCTGGAAGCACTTCTTGACATCTGCCATAGGTTGTGGGTTTGGTGTTTGTATATGGGACGGATCCCCAGATGGGGAAGTCTCTTACTGGTCTTTCCTTCAGTCTCTGCTCCATATTTTGTCTCCATATTTCCTCCCGTGAGCATTTTGTTTTGCCTTAAAAGAAGAACTGAAGCATGCATACTTTGGTCTTCCTTCCTCTTGAGCTTAATGTGGTCTGCGAATTGTATCTTGGGTATTCTGAGCTCTTGTGTTAATATTCACTCATCAGTGAGTGCATACTATAGTTGTACTTTTGTGACTGGGTTACTGCACTCAGGATGATATTTTCTAGTTCCATCCAGTTGCCTAAGAATTTTATGAAATCATTGTTTTTCACAGCTGAGTAGTACTCCATGTGTAAATGTACTACATTTTCTGTATCCATTCCTCCATTGAAGGACATCTGGTGTCTTCCAGATTCTACCTATTATAAATAAAGTTGCAATGAACACAGTGGAGTATGTGTCCTTGTAATATGTTGGAGCATCTTTTGGTTATATGCCAAGAAGTGGTATAGCTGAGTCCTCAGGTAGTACAATGTCCAATTTTCTCAGGAACCACCCGACTGATTTCCACAGTGGTTGTACCAGTTTGCAATCCCACTAACAATGAAGAAGTATTCCTCTTTCTCCACATCCTCACCATCATCTGCTGTTACATGAGTTTCTAAACTTGGACATTCTGACTGGTGTGAGGTAGAATCTTAGGGTTGTTTTGACTTGAATTCTCCAGATGGCTAAGGATATTGAACATTTCTTTAGGTGTTTCTCAGTCATTCAATATTCTTCAGTTGAGAATTCTTGTTTTAGCTCCATACCCCATTTTTAATAGCATTAGTTGGTTCTCTGGAGTCTAAGTTCTTCAATTCTTTGTACATACTGAATATTAACCCACTATTGGTTATACAATTGACAAAGATCTTTTCCCAATCTGTTGGTTGCTATTTTGTCGAAATGACAGTGTCCTTTGCCTTACAGAAGTTTTGCAATTTTAAGAGGTCCCAGTTTTCAATTGTTGATGTTAAAGCATAAGCAATTGGTGTTCTGTTCAAGAAATTTTCCCAGTGCTCATATGTTCAAGGTCCTTTGCTACTTTCTCTTCTATTAGTTTGAGTGTATCTGGTTTTATGTGGAGGTCCTTAATCCACTTGGACTTGAGCTTTATACAGGGTGATAAGCATGGATCAATTTGCATTCTTCTACATGCTGACCTCCAGTTGAACCAGCACCATTTGTTTAAAATGTTGTTGGTTTTTTAATTTGATGTTTTTAGCACCTTTGTCAAAGATCAAGTAACCATAGGTGTATGTGTGTTTATTTCTGGGTTTTCAATTCTATTACATTGATCTACCTGACTGTCTCTGTACCAATACCATGCAGTTTAGTTTTTATCACTGTTGCTCTGTAATTTTGCTTGAAGTTAGAGATGGTGATTCTCCCAGAAGTTCTTATATTGTTGATTATAGTTTTTGTTATCCTGGGTTTTTTTATTCCAAATGAATTTACAAATTGCTCTTTTTAAGTCTATGAAGAATGAGTTTGAATTTTGATGGGGATTGCATTGAATCTGTAGATTCAACTCACCTTGGCCTTGAATTTGCTGTGTAGCCTGTGATAAATTTGAACTTCTAATTATCACATCTGGTTTTATACTGTCACAGTGACCAAGCCCAGAGCTTCTTGCATGTTAGATTCGCAGTTGCCAGCTACTCTACACTCCCAGACCCCGACTTCTTAATAAGAATTAGTCTGGTGTTAGCAAAGCATTTATAAGGCTCTTCCAATTTTATACATCAGGACTCTTTTTCATATCCTTGCCCAAAAGTAAAAATGCTTAAATTATATCAAATAAGGTCTAAGTTGTTAAATTAAAGATGAGGAGGGGGGAAAGCATTGGCAAATTAAGAGAGAATGGAAAATAAAAATATCAGAAAATCCTCAATATGCAGTGGGCATGATAGAATGACATACACATTCATTAAATCTTAGAGATTCCCACACTCAGCTCATTTTAGAGCCTGCTAAGCTACATTGCATCTGGTAATATTATTTATGGCACTAGGTTATACATGTATGAAAGCAGTAAAGACTTCATATGAAGATTTCTCCTTATATACCCCAGTTCATAAATCAGCTCTGAAGAGATATACCAAAGAATTACTGTGCGTAAGAAATGCCCCCTTAGCAGCAAGTGTGCTGACTACTTAGGTCATGTGGCTTCTGTGTAATGCCTAAGCTGAATTGAGAGATCAGAACAAATGGAAGTGCTGCGGAGGCTCCTAGGACAAGTATTTGTTAAAGGATTTTATCTTTGAAAGAAGGAGTCATCGAATATCTAGATGATGTAATGCTATAATTCATTTCTCTGCCACTCTTGGCCTAGTGTATCTTTGCCAGGGACAGATAAGACAATGTATGGATCTAAGAATAATCTGAAGTTAGAAAATCATTATCTAAGTCTCCCTACAAAAAGGACTGATTAGATCCTGCTAAAACAAGACTTCAGAAGCTGACATTAAGTAGCTACCATATTCCAGAATTACATAGATATTTTGATCACAAGATTGCATTAACACTCAAGCTCTAGAAATCAGGTATTCTGCAATGAAAGTTGCAATTGAAATGACTTCCTGCTCACTTGAACTTGTATGAAATTCAACCAGCTTCCACACAGGTTTGCTGGGTCCAAAGTCCAAGTGTTTAGTAGCTAAAGCAGTATTCAGAGTTCTTTTCTCTACCCAAACTCAATGTCATCCCCTAAACTCATCATACATTTGCTCATGACTGAAAATTTTACCTGTGTAACTTTTACCTAGGTAGCATTTTTTGATAACTCCTTAACCATAGACCTCACCCTCATGCACACATAACAATAACTAAAAATCCATATGCTTGTTAGTTCAGCATTGTGCACATAATTCCATTGTCCTATTTATTGAATCACATTTGAATTTATTGTATATTCTTACTCTGATTTTTATATTACAAACACCAAATTCTTATTGTAACTTCAAAACCTAGCAAAATGTTTGACATAATAAATGCTGTTGTAGTTGGTGTACGTGTCAGCTTGCCACAGATCAAAATCATCTCAGTAGGAAAACTCACCAGAAAAAAAAATGCTCTGATTGTCTTGATTGATGTGGGAAGCCTGACTCTGTGTGTAGCACCTTTTGGTAGTACTCAGATTGTTTAGAAGGGAATTTTTCAGAAAAAAAATCATCTGGCTTTTTCCTCCTCAGCCTTCTCCTTGTTTCTGAATTAATGTGTTCTGTTGCTACCAATGATTGATATTAGAACCAAAGTTCCCAAGCTTACCTCATGGATTAAGGACCAGCAACTTACTAAGAACCTTCCAGACTTCTAGTACTACATTGGGACCCAGCCTTGGAACTCAGAAAAAGACTGGCATTATAAGATCCCTGCAAGTGCTGAGGCACCCTGATGTAAGGCTTGAGTACCTCCATGGTTCTCAGTTCTCAGGGGTGATTATGCTGTTGTTACTTGTTTAAGGTTATCTTGATAAATTCGTGTGTGTGTGTGTGTGTGTGTGTGTGTGTGTGTGTGTGTGTGCGCGCGCACACACACACATCTCTTTAGTTCTATTCCTCTTGTGAACCCTGACTAATACAGGTACTCAATAGGTATGTGGTGGACTGAAATAAATTGAATTGAATTAGGCTTATTTAAACTCAACTTAATTTATTTCAATTTAATTAGCAGTTGTTACCATCTGATCAATGCAGCTGCCTCACCAATATTAGAGTCACTTCAAGTCTTAAGTCTTACTAAGTAAATTCATCTCTTTAAAATTTTAGAATAACTTAGAAGAAGAAGAAGAAGAAGAAGAAGAAGAAGAAGAAGAAGAAGAAGAAGAAGAAGAAGTCGTCTTCAAAGAGCTGCAAGTTGGTTTATTCAGAGAGTCTTCAAAGAGGTACAAGTTGCCTTATTCAGCACATCTTCCTATTTTTTTCTTTTTTATTGTATATTTTTATTTATTTACATTTCAAATATTATCCCCTTTCCCAGTTTCCTGTTCATAAATCCCCTAGCCCACACCCCTCCCCCATTCTTCTATGAGGGTGTTCCCCCTCCCCAAACACCCCCCACTACCCGCCCTGACATTCACCTACAATGAAGAATCCAGCCTTGGCAGTACCAAGGGCTTCTCCTCCCATTGGTCACCAACAAGGCCATCCTTTGCTACATATGCAGCTGGAGCCATGGGTATGTCCCTATGTACTCTTTGGATGGTGGTTGAGTCCCTGGAAGCTCTGGTTGGTTGGTATTGTTGTTCTTATGGGGTTGCAAGCCTCTTCAACTCCTTCAATCCTTTCTCTAACCCTTCCAATGGAGACCCTCATTCTCAGTTCAATGGTTTGCTGCAAGCATTTGCCTCTGTTATTTGTCATGATTGGGCACAGTCTCTTAGGAGACAGGTACATCAAGCTTCTGGCTATTATAGATAAGGCTGCTATGAACGTAGTGGAGCATGTGTCCTTGTTACATGTTGGAGCATCTTTTGGGTATATGACCAGGAGTGGTATAGATGGGGCCTCAGGTAGTACTATGTCCAGTTTTCTGAGGAACCTCCAGACTGATTTCCAGAATGGTTGTAACAGTTTGCAATCCCACCAACAATGGAGGAGTGTTCCTCTTTCTCCACATCCTTGCCAGCATCTGCTGTCATCTAAGTTTTTTATTTTAGCCATTCTGACTGGTGTAAGGTGGAATCTCAGGGTTGTTTT
Organism: Rattus rattus; assembly: GCF_011064425.1. Taxonomy (NCBI): domain Eukaryota; kingdom Metazoa; phylum Chordata; class Mammalia; order Rodentia; family Muridae; genus Rattus; species Rattus rattus. The sequence goes on from NC_046154.1 coordinate 61,681,506, forward strand.
GATTTGCATTTTCCTGATGACTAAGGATGTTGAACATTTCTTTAGGTGCTTCTCAGTCATTTGCTATTCCTCAGGTGAGAATTCATTTTTTAGCTCTGTACTGCATTTTTAATAGGGTTATTTTATTCTCTGGAGTCTAGCTTCTTGAGTTATTTGTATTTACTAGATATTACCTCTCTATTTGGTGTAGGATTGGTTAAGATCTTTTCCCAATATTTGGTTGCTGAGTCTTCAAAAAGCTGCAAGTTGGTTTCTTCAGAACAGGGCATTCTCGATCACTTTGGCCTGAGACTCTGGCTGAGTTAAGAAAGACCCAAGAGACGCGATATAGCATGGAAGGTAAAACGAAGTAAATTATACATCTAAATGGAGCAGAAGAGAAGAAATCTGAGCTCTAAAAGAAAGCACGTGGTCTCTCTCAGAGTATTTGCCAAACAGTCTTAACAGACATGTTCAAAAATAATCCTTTAAAATCTTTGAGTATATTTTTTATTCCAAAAGTAATACTTTTAAAATATATGCTTTTTGATTAAAATACATGTTTTCCAGTTAAACTACAGGCAAATTGTTTCTAATAGACACCGTGATCAAACTACATAATAAAGGAAAATTGCAATTGTGTAAATGAAACACAAACACCTTATGAAAGATGCATCAGGGGTGTAGACCACGTCCCCCCCCACACACACACACAAGCAGAACTTAGGACCAATTCTACTGGAGTCCAGAAAATTAGGCAAAATAAGCCCAATGTCAGAAATTCCTAGTGTGTGAAAAGGTAGGTGATGATTTCCTGCCTGTAGCTATGGAGGAAGTAAAATGAACTTCTGTCTTCATCTAGGCTAGAAGATAAGCCCAGGTGCTCTCTTTGCCACTGGTACTACCAGGGGAATTGGGACTGACAATGGTAAAGTAGACAAGCACCTTGTGAATGAGAAGGGCCGACCAGAAGGACATTATCCCTTGTGCGAATAAATCTCTTACACCATGGATCATATATCTTTCAAACATTTTATAACATAGATTGACGAGGAGATATGAGATCCATCATATATACTTTAATATCATGAGATTTTGGTTAGTCAAGGAGAATCTCAGTAAACTCTGACATAAAACTGGAATTGACAAAGTCATAGGTTATAAAAAAACTTCTGAAATATTCATGAAAATGCAAGAGTTTCTGAAATGTATAGTGTCCTTATATCCTTGATTTTAAAAAAGCATGCTCTTTAGATAAAATATTTAATTGTATTATGGAAGGACTTATTAAAAAGCTAGCCCCTGTATTAATAGTATATTTTTCAATTGCATCCATTAAATAATTAAATTTCCTTTTTTGAGACAACCAAGATTACATATGTTGTGACGTTTTACATTTTTTTACTATGAAAATATGCAATGCTAAGGATGAAAGCTACCAAATTTTAAACTGAACATTGTTTATTTAGAATGCAAGGTGGTGACAAGGAGAGAGAAAGTTGAATTGAAATATAGACTTGAGAAGATTGCTGCATAAAAAAGGCAGTGGAAAGCACGAGAAAGGATGGGAACTCCAAGACTCAAATCTGACAGGATGGCCTTTGATTTCTCAGACCATGGAAAGGTGAGAAGTGACACATACAGATTCATAATGAAATTTTGCAACTTGTATTTTTAACAAAGGCACGGGGTAGAGAAAGTGCCTCCTTGGGCAGCTGATTTTCTCTGTGTCTTTGTAGAGGCCAAATGCAAGGGTGGTTCCCTCTACGATAATGCTTATTCCATAGCTTTAAAGTCGCATCAGATTTCAAAGTTATAGAGGGAATATACCAAACCCAGATAAATGTTGGCATTATCACCTGGGAGACAGGGCAAAGAGCAAAGTTAAACCACTTGCTCGAACAGCTATGCCCAAGGCAAAGCACACTCCAGTAAAACTCTGCTGCCTCCAATTCCTCTCCTTTACGTGAAAAATGTTTTGGATAGTCTTTCCGTTCAACCTAAGGTTTAAAGGAGTACCTAGAAATTTCAGTATTTTTAATTTTGTCCTTCTTTCTCTTAGCTACCCTACCTTGAACACAATCACGGATATCATAATATGCACAAGGTTTTTATTTAGAGATAAAGTAAAAATAACTCTGTCTCTCTACATGAATTATAAATATGCTTATGTATGCACATCACTCCCTCCTTCTCAGGCTCTTCTACCATGACTAATGAGAGCTGAGCCAGATAACATTATTGCTGTGGTTATAAATCTCAACATTTAGAGTTCATCATTCAGCCATTCTCTCATTCAACAGATACTTTTTTCTGTGCCACTATTTATTTCTCAGTGAGGTCTGAGGTACCTATTAAAACATGATATTTTCATTTCAAGTATATACTTTCCCTATGGGCAGTAGATTTTGATAAGAAGAGAGAAGAAACAACAGAGAGGAAAGGAAGGGGAAAGTGTATGAAATACAGTATATTGCTTTGGTGTTTCGGAGGAAAGTAACAGTCTTACTTTAAGAGGCTGCTGTTGTTTCCAGTCATTGTTTGTGGTCCTGCAAAGAAGAGGTGGTTATGTTTCTCCAGGTCTCTAATCAGACAGTGATTTCAAAATATATGCACATGTTACACCACAATGGATTCTATAAGTCAAAGGCAGCACTGGAATGTTCATCAGTCCCTTCATATAGCAGTGTTACTGCATGTCTCTGTGTCCTGGGGACCCCTGGTATCTTGGAGCTCAGACTTAGAGTTTGGATTCTTGGGACTATCCCTGTCCTTTATACAGAGACAAGCTTTAGGTGTCCTGTAAGACCAGCTTGACCAACAGCCTCCCTGAATGACCTCACATCAGCCTCCATTCTTTCTGTATTAACAAACACAGAAGAAGCATCGACTGTTGGCATGGGATGAGTCGTTGGTATGACTTCATACCTTTTCCTTATAGCTGTGTAAATAAGGCACATGGGTTTTAATTAACACTCCAAGAACCATTCAACAAGTTCTGATAATGAGACGATAGAAGACACACCTGGCCTATTTGCAGTTTTGCGCACACACGTCGCTGAGAGGGCATGAGAAGCACATCGTTCCTCAACACAGGAGCTGTGCCAAGTCCGTAAGTGGCTTCCCTATATTTTCCCAGTAATAAATGTATCCTTAACTGCCCAGCACATTTCTCCTTCATCACTGAACTTGCCTTTAAGCTTTGAGACCTGGCAAATATTGAAAACCTTGTGAAATGTTTTCAACTCTTGATGTCCCTGCCATAAATTAATTAAGATAACTCATTTTCTCCCATATTTCCATAATCCAGAAATGAGAATCTAATGCAATTTTTAAGAGTCAGGAGGAAAAAAAGTCACTTGACTTTTTCATTCACTAATGCCTGCTTTTGATCCTCTGAAAAATACAAGGCAAATTTTCAACGCAGACCAGTGGGCTTGGATCCTGACTACATTTAAAATAACTCAATCATATTCATTAATAGCAAAGATAGCTAGAAGCTCCCACACTTAGTGTCAAACAACATGAGATCATCAGAGTATGCGGGAATTGGATATACCTCATCATTAATCTTAATTTCAAAAATTGCATTTGAAGATTTAATTTTCTCTTCCTATGTCTGGACAAGCAATAAGAAATAATCTTTCTCCTCTTAATTGCATTTACTTCTATGACTCCATAAAAGGACAACTCTAGACATTCTTTTCAGAAAGAAAAAAAATCATTGATAATGCTCATTATCACGGTGTCTTTGTCTGTAGCCTCAGCAGCTGGACTTCCATGGGGCATGAAAAGCAAATCTAAAATACAATTTCTAGCTGTAGGGGATGTCCAAAATTCACCAAAAGCCCACGTTTGCCTGCTATCACAGCAAAGATGAACACTGCAACACTTTTCCTCAAGTGGCTTAGCTTCTATTAGAAAATGAGAATTGTATTTAGAGTTATAGTCATTTAATCAAGCTATCACTTTTTTAACTTTAAATAGAATTTTATCAAAGACAGTTTGTTATATAATTAGATACTTCTTTGTCCACCATTATTCTGACTCTCCACAGAAAGTCTGCTTCCGCACCTCTCATTGGGTGGCACCAGTAATGTCATTAACCTGACCATAACTGAACAGTAGAAATGCCTCAATGACTTATGCTAAAAGCAGAATACTGGTTGTGGTGGTTTCAATATGTTTGTCCCAAGGAGTGTCACTATTAGGAAGAGTGGCCTTGTTGGAGTGGGTGTGACCTTACTGGAGGAAGTATGGGGTGGGTTTGTGATTCACCTCCTAGCTGCCCATGATACATACTCTCCTGGGTACAGTCAGATCAAGATATAAAACTCTCAAAACTTCACCATCATGTCTGCCTGGATGCTGCCATTCTTTCTGCCATGATGATAAAGTATTAAACCTCTGTAAATGTGAGTCAGCCCCAATTAAATCTTGTCCCTTATAAGACTTGCCTTGATCATGGTGTCTCTTCACAGCAATAAAACTCTAACTAGTATATGGCTCTTACATCTAGTATTTAGAATGGATAGACAATAATTCAAAAAATACAAATTATTTGTAAGTATGGACAATGAGAAAAATAAAATTACATATTGTCAATGGAAACAAGTAACTGATGGTTACAGTGATCAGTCAGCCAGCCAGCATCTTCTTTAGTTTTATTCATGTGACTTCTCAGCAGTTATGTGTGAGGTCCTGCCTTTTAGTTTCCCATTATGGTTCATTGATAAACAAAGAAGTATTCAAGGAGTAAGAATATAACACCTCTCATACCCACTGCCACTCCATTCATTGCTTCTATTTCAGGGTTTCTCTCTTCTCAGGAATTTCTGTCACTATATTTTCTCCTACAGTTAACATGGAGGCCACCCTAGAAGCATCCAGTAAAGCAGTTCTTACAGCCTTCCTGATACCAATGATTCCCTTGCCCATCATATTCACAAATTTCAAGTATCATGCCATAACCAAGTTCTGAGGAACTTGGCAGAATTTATGCAACTATCAAAGATCCTTTAAAACCTATATTCTTAGCAGTAATCATGCTGAAATTCTGAGTGCTCTTTCAGTAATTTCGACACCTGCTTTTTGATCTTCATTACCTGGTTTAATGAAGTCAATGCTGAGATGCACTGAAGCAGAGTCCAGCCCCTCCTAGAACAATGCTTTCTTCAACATCTGTTTTGTAACATTAGAGTATCCACAATGCATTTTTCTCATTCACTTCAACCTCACTTGCCTTTTCAATCTTCACCACATCTACATCTGAAAGTTTAGTCAGTCACTCACTCAACTTTTTCTTTTTATATTTGCTAGTAGTAATGTCTAACTGCTAAGTGATTTATTGGGTATGTCTTTCTATTTGAGGTTTGTCACCTTTTCCTTTCAAATGCATAGTGTCATCCTTGGTAAAATGGCCCTTTAGTCTGTGTGCCTAACCAGTGTGCTTAGGGCTTCTTCATCAACATCATGAGCAACTTGGCAACTTCAAGAGTAGTTTCAATTAGCTGGACAATAGGCATTTAACAGAACATAGTCATCTTGAAATTCACATTTTTTGACCTTTCAAAGGTTAATAAAATATAGGGAAATATATTTTTATTAAACATTATGCCTTTAATACCTTCTAATTCATTCTTCAGAGTTTTACCATACTTTACTGTGATGACGCTCTTTCTTCCAACCTTTTTCATTGCATTACAAATGGTGTTTCCATGAAGTCATTGTTTTTGATAGCTGAGTAGTACTCCATTGTGTAGATGTGCCAAAATTTTTAATCCATTCCTCTGTTGAAGGGCATCTGAGTTCTTTACAGCTTCTGGCTATTATAAATAAGGTTGCTATGAGCATAGTGGAGCATATGTCTTTGTTGTATATTGGAGCATCTTTTGGGTATATGCCCAAATGGAATGAACTAGAAAATATCATCCTGAGTGAGGTTACTCAATCACAGAAAAACACACTTGGTATGCACTCATTGATAAGTGGATATTAGCCAAAAAGCTCAAATTACCCAAGATGCAATCTATAGACCACTGGAAGCTCAAGAAGAAGGATGACCAAAATGCAGATGCTCCCACTCCTTCTTAAAAGGGGGAAAAATATTCATAGGAAAGGATATGGAAGCATAGTCTAGAGCAGCGACTCAAGGAATGGCCATTCAGAGCCTGACACACATGTGACCCATTTATATACAGCCACCAAAAGTAGATAAGATTAATGAAGCTAAAGAAATGCATGCAGAAAGGGACCGGATATAGATCTCTCCTGAGAGACACATCCAGAGCATGTCCAAAACAGAGGTCAATGCTAGCAGCAAACCACTGAACTGAGACTAGGACCCATTGGGAGGAATTAGAGGAAGTATTGAAAGAGTTGAAGGATCTTGGAACCCCATAAAAACAACAATATCAACCAACCAGAGCTTCCAGGGACTAAACCACTACCGAAAGACTATACATGGACTGACTCAGGGTTCCAACTGCATATGTAGCAGAGAATAGCCTTGTTGGGGCACCAGTGGAAGGGAAAGCCCTTGGTCTTGCCATAGTTGGACCCCCAGTGCAGGGGAATACGGGGGAGGGCAATAAGGGGGAGAGGAGGGAATGGGGGCTTGTGGACAGGAAACCAGGAAGGGGAATAACCTTTGAAATGTAAGTAAAGAAATATATAATAAAAATATTTTTAAAAAATGATGTCTTTGCCTCCATTTGTAGAAATTGTAGCATCTAAGGAATTACTTCAGGGGTTGTGACAGGTTTAGGCTGTTTTTAAAGTTCAGGTATTAAAGCATCAGCAGCCAACTTCACACCTCTCCTAATTTCCCAACAAATTGGACCAGAACAATAGCAGTGATCATCCCCAGTCTCTTAGTTTGTGTTATTGGCAACATCTTGAACAAGTTTGTCTTTGCTGTTTTTTATCTATTCTTTAAATCCATTAACTTTAGAACCATGACCAACCCCCAATCCCCATCCTTTGTTACTTTGGGACTTCCCCAATCCTGTTCAAACATCACTGTTCTTCCCTTTAGTTCCATGATACTAGCTACAGCATCTCCTAAAAAGTGTCCACCTTGAAGCATTAAGGTTCAGGCGTCCCCACAAATATATACTCAGCACGGTACTGTTCACTGTCCTCACAGAGCCTCTGCTATGTACAAACTCATCCTGGATTCCCTTCTTCCTCTTATATGAACAGCCTCTAGCCTGGCCTGGAAACACCCGGAAAATCCACCCATCCATCATCTATTTAAGGATTTTCTTTCCAATGTCACATTCCAAGGTTCAAGGGTCTAGAATGGTTTAGCACGTACTATTAGGGAAACTAATTCAAATCCTAACACCAGGCAAATAGGTAACCATAACAAAACATAATATTATAACCAAGAAATATGTGACAAGGCTCTGCAGCAGAAATAATAATAACTGAGACAAAAAGGGAGTAGCATTTTTTGGTGACATATTACTTGACAGCATCAGATCCACATTCTTTGTATGTGGTCCCTCAGTCCCTTTGTCATCAGCTACTACACCACCCCTACTCCATTTTAGAATAAGTACTAAGGCAACAAGAGTGAAAGACTTCTCTGTGCAGTGAGCTAGAAAATTTGGGGAGCTGTTCAAGGAGCAGAGACGTGTCAGTGCCTACCTGTCTGCCTCAAGTGTTTTCCTGCAAAATATTTTTTTGTGTGTATGAACATTATTGCCTGAATGAATATCTATATACTACGTCATGCCTGGTGCCCACAGATACCTGAAAATACCATGTAGTCACCTGAAAGTGGAGTGACAGACAGTTCTGAGCTTCCACGTGGTTTCTAGGACCCAAACTCAGCTCTTCTGCAGAAGCAGCAGCTGCTCTTAATGACAAAGCCATCTCTCTAGACCCTCTCCAGACAGAATATTGATGCTAGCCTTCGTTCTGCTAATCATAAGTTGTTTTTTCTTGGGTACCACATGTCACCAATGTGAAATGTAACTGACTTATTAATAAGAATTCTTTTCAACATTCATGTTTTTAATTTTTCTATTGCATATTTTCTGGCATATAAATGTGATATAATCCACAAATACACTTTGGAAATTGCAGAGAAATTAAAATTAAGTGCCATTTGACATTCTAATAAATGTACCATAAATGCTTCAGTAAGATTTCTTTCTGTTCCCATCTTAGTGTGAGGATAGAATGTCCTTTTGTTTCATTCAGCTTTGAAGAAAAGCAAATGACTCACGACTAGAGATCCATGCCATGTTAGCAAAACTGAAATGAGACAAAAAAAAATCATTACCTCCTAACAGGATCATCTTCATATTTGAAAGGCTTGTTTACCTTATGAGTGCTTATGTGTGAAGCATGATTGAAATGTTACATACACACACACACACACACACACACACACACACACAAGTGTATACCACCTTTTAGGGGGAAAAAAAAACCTAAATGAAACCTAAGGGCCAGAGCCGAGAGGAAAGAGAAATATAACCCTGAAAGAATATCTGAAAATAAAGACAAAGGAACATTAAAGGAGGGAGATGAATGAAAGCCCAGACAGAAGACACTTTTTGAATTGCATCCAAATGGACTCATAATGGACCTGAGAGTGACTTGAAGTGAAGGCAAAGAACTGTATTGCACTCTTCTCTGGATACTGTGCATTTGATTATCTAGGACTTTCCAGTAATGGACTATATGCCCTTCCAAAACCATAGAGGCTATACAACATATTTTGGAATATGTAGTGGCACACATAAATTTATGACATGCCCATATTTCTATTACATAGTAATTTATAACTATCTTAATGTAATTGTACAGACTTCCTAAACTATCATCTTCACTTGTTTCCAGAGATCATTTCAAGTCAGCAGGGTACATAACTGCTGAGCCATTTCAACAGCTCCCAAATCTTAATGTCAACATGACATCCGACTGATTACGTATGTTGAACAATAGTTAATTTTGGACTTAGGAATTGTTCTCATTTAGAGTGCCAGGGCAGCTATGTGCTCAATAAATTACCTTATCATTTTCAGGTTGCAATATCTTCCTGGTGGTAATATTGGTTTCTATGTATAGAATCATGATATTAGAAGAGCAAAATATATGATGTCATAATATATAATATAGAGTAACAAGAACCCATGCAAAATATTCCAGATATCTTTTTGGAGAGATATTTCTAAACCTTAAAACGTAGATAGTTAATGGAACTGGATAGCACTCTTCTCCCACAAGTTCAACTACTCTATAAACTTATGGAGACCCATGGAGCTTTCTAAAACAAGAAAATATCTCCATGAGATCTTTAATGCTGAATGAAATGCAGTTGAAAGAAAAATTAAGGAAAAAAATCATGTACTACAAGAGGGGAGACAAACACTTCAAAATACATGATAATTAAGATAAATTTGACCTCTAGATTATTACAATTGAGAAATTGTTATGCAATGCTTGGCTAAGACATCTTCATCAGCTACCTTGGTATGCCATGGGGGAAAACATACTTCTGTATGTGCAGTGACTAAGCCAGTGTCTAACAATTACACTGTCTAAAAGTAAATTCTTCACTTTGATGTAAAGCAAATACACTATAGTGTCAACGTGGGAGGAAAATGTCTTCTGTGGTATGTTTAAATCAACTGTTATATTAGTTAGAGCAGTAATATTGAGAGAGAGCTGGCCCTCTGATGAAGTAATACACTCTACAAATCTATTTCAGTGGAGCTATATTAGCAAGTTAGTTGAAATCAATAAATGTATCTAGAGATCCTAAATTGAACATGAGAGAGGACTTATGGGAAGGCAAGGCACGATGGTAGCTCAGACTCACTGGACATAACAGTCCAGGTAAAATTTGGCCTAATTGTACCCACACCATTGAAACTATGTATAATACCTTCACTCTTAAAATTTATGATGTAATTAGCATATTCCAAAAGAGCTCATCCAGTGTCTTTTAAGTCTTCCTTTCTGATAAACTCCCAGAAGCAGATAAAGAAAAATCACTCTCAATTCTAGAAGCCAATAAAAAAAATGTATTCAAATAAACTGTGAAGATGATATGCACCAAGGTTCATGAGAAGAGAGATTCTTGAGTAAAAGAATGAGATAGGGTAGCCATCATAGACAATGTGGAACTTCAGTAGAGATGAGAAGGCACGATATGGAGTATAATGAAGGGAAATGTACAGGTGTCCAGCCAGTCAAACAAATAATTAGCACTATGATATGCCAGCAATTGTTCAAGGTATTAGGGGACAGGGAGTCATGCTGATTTCAATTAATTAAAACATTGGCAACAAAGAGAACTTCAATTAGTGAGCGTATTCATTGGTCTTCCCTCTTGTACACACACACACAAAATAATCTTATTCATATATGGAATTTAGAGGAACTTAACATCAAAGCAGTCTTCACTCTTTACCAGTTCATTTTTTCATCTATTCATTTTGTGCTGAGTACCTCTATGAGCCAAGTATTCAGCATAGTGCATGGAGATGTACAGAGCTATGACAAAGTTCCATTTTAGCATTCAAGCCACCAAAATGCTGTCATATCATTTAATGCAGTTGTCTAGAACATGGGAGAATCCCCAAGTCAAAAGAATATCTGAGTGATGGAAAAAAATGGCTAATCAGGTAAGAGCCATTACTACTCTTCTGGAGGACCTGGATTCTACTTCTATTACCCACATAGTGGATAAAAACTGTCTGTAACTGCAATTTCAGGGTATCCAGTGCCTCCGAGGATGCCAAACGTGCATGAGATACACAGACATGCACGCCAGCAAAACATCTATAAACATAAGCTATAAATACTTTTAAGAGAATATCTCCAAAGATTTCCTGCTTTCTCCTTATAAATTGACTCCTTACAACTGAAACTAAAAGCAGTCACCTTTCTGTCTCTGCTTTGGGTAAGTTTTTCTTCACACTCATATGGAATGAGGCACAGAGACAGAAGTAAGGATGCTTTCTCCTATCCCTGAAAGATATCTTGGCCCTAGAGAAAAGTTAGCCAAATTTTTAAAAAGCTAAAATATCGGTTGAAACCAGAAGACTTCCTTATAATTCTGCTAAGAGCTGGGTTGATCAGAATTTACACTCAGCCTTTCTTTGGCCAGGCAACTCACACCACTGTTCCACCAAGCCCAAAAACCATCATGAGAGCATTGCCCAGTTATTACCTGTTCTCCTTCCTAGCAGCCATAAAGCCAGCAATAGTCTGTTTATCCATAAGCTTCCTTTTGTTCTTAAATCCTCAACTTAAAAAGTCAAAAGACATTCCTAAGTAAGATTTAACCAGTATGTAAATGCAAGAGTCAGGTACCAAGTTTTATGTCCAATTACCAACAAGGTCCTTGACACAGCCATGCTCAACACTACATGCAGAATTGATTTAGATAACTAAAAGTACCTTTGTCAGTATTAAATTTTACCATCACACACAACTTTCTATGACAGCAAAAGAGATATCTAACTTAAAATGATTGATTATTGAAGGTCATCTGAACCCATTTATATCCTAATATAAGTTGCTTCATGTTGGAATTATGCTTTTGAACACCTTTTAAACAATCTCTGAGAGTCAGCAAAAGAAAAATTCTAGATTTGGAGGATATATCTTTTAATCTTTTCCTCTTATAAGTCACCCAACTAATATAAATGTGTCTATTTTTTCTCCCTTAAAACAATTGACTGATACACTACTCATGTTTAGTGAAGAAAGCAAATGTTATATATGTTAAAACAACCAGTAAAAAACAAACAAAAAAAAACTATAGAAAACATAACTAAGATCAAAACTTAGATACGAACTTCTGACACATCAGTCAGTGTTTTTCAGTCAGAAGTGCATCCAGAAACTCCCCACTGCCAACATCATCTTCAAAGAGCATATGCTATATTCATTACAGCAGTGTTTAAGAGGACAATTACCACATTCTGAGGAATACTGACAGCTACACCCTGGAAACATTTCTACTGCTTTAAGACTAAACTAGGCTTGCAATTATTAACTGCATTGTTCTCTGTTGCTGCTCGGATCTTAGTTTGATGTTAATTTATCTGTCTTTGTTAAATGCCAAGTAGGTGGACTGCAAACAGAATAGTGGACTGGCCCTGCATATGCTTGCAGTTTCCTGCCACTCTGCTTTAAAAGGTCACTGGTTCAGTGCTGTATGTATTAGAAGTGAAGGTTTGTTTGTGACTGGAACAATTTCCTGGCTTCCTCAGCGTAGAACTAGAAGTGATTTACAGAGATAAACATTTAACCACTGACAAGAAAAACACAATATATTGACAAGAAAATGCACAATACATAGCCATATAAAGAAAAAATGTCCTCTGAGAGCTAATCAGCTCAGATCTTATATGCTGTGTTTTCAACATTTGTATTTTGAGTATATAATTATGCACAGAGAGATGTAACTTTTAAAAATTAACTATATCGTTTTAAATTGGGAAACAAGATGATCACAGTTGTGTAAAACGTTAGAAAGGTTGAATGTTAGCCACCTTCCATTCCATTTCTCCCTACGACACATAGATGAACCAGAGCAAACCTATTGACCTATCCTTCTAATATTTTAGAATAAGTAAATTCAGAGTTTACAACCTAAAAATTGTTAAGCCTTAACACATCCAAGCCCAAATACCTGTATCTATCTGAATCTGTATATATACAATGTATCTATCCTAAATCTGGCTCTGTGTTTATATAATCTATCTTATATCTTTATCTGTGTAAATATACAGTGTATCTCTCTTTAATGTGAGTACAAATTAATTAATTTGCACTATACACAGGCTCTTTCCACTAGAAACAAGGAAGTCTGTAGTGAAAGGTGAACTTGGAAAAGCAGGAGCGATGATCAATACCCTGTTAAACTGGACCACAAGAAATCTAATCCCTAGTGGCTCACAAAGCCAAAAAGGGCAAGAAGTTAATGGGGGCAAGATAGCAAATCTACACTATAATTTAATTTGCGAGTTGAAAAACTGTGACTATTTTGCCAAGAACTCTTTTATCACCTTTCCTTCAGCAGCACAAATTCATGATTTTCAGTCTTTCATTCGATTTGAATTAAACATACAGAGACGAAAGAGAAATCAAATCCCCAAAAGATTTTATTTGACAAATATTTTAGTGGATTTCATAAAACAAAATTTTCCTCTAGTTGTATCCTTCTTTTCATGTTAAGAACCAAAGCCACACTGGAGTTTTGTGTTTGTTTGTTTTGTTTTGTGGCTTTTTTTGGGGGGGGGTGTAGGGGATTTACATCTAAAACTTAGATCAACATGATCAAACTAAAATTCTCTCAAATATGTGTACAGATCACTATAGTCACCATTCTGTGTGTAAAAGATACAAGGACTGTAACAGTAATTTGTTACCCCTTTGTGCTCCTGACAGGTTGCATGTGTGAACCCTCCCAATAACTATTTAGATTGGGAACGAAACACACATACACACACACACACACACACACACACACACACACACACACACACACACACACCAGTTAACTCAAAAGTTGGGTGGTTCTCTGGTATTCCAGAGTTAACATCACTTAAAATCTATATCAGGTCTCTGCTGCCCCAGACTCAGTGGGGAAGTGGCCACCAGAGCCACTTACCCAAATTCTTACCTGACTGAGCCATCCTATATGCCTCTCATGACAATTCTGCTTCTTCCTCCCTTGTCTCTCCCAAGTCCAAGAATCCTAAAAGTCCTGCCTCTGTCTGTCCTGCCCACCCATTGGTTGCTGGCATCTTGCCTCAGTGTCTTACATGCAGACAGTTGTTTAAGCAGTTTAATTAACCTTATAACACAAGCAGCATTAGGCCAAACCCACTTCAAGGGACTCAAGATAATTTATGTCTGCACCCTCAATAAATGAGAAATAGTTGAAAGTCAGAAAGCTTAGAAAGTATAAATATGTAATACATATTTATAAATTAAGAATATTTATAAATACTTCTGTATTTTTATAGTAAATAATAAAACCCAGACAAATGATTTCATAAAATTCTTCCACACAGCAATTTAAATATGCATTAGCATCAGATGACATCGATGGTGATGGTGGTGATGATGATAATGATGGTGATGGTGGTGATGATGATGATGGTGATGATGGTGATGATGATGTTATGTTCCTGCAGCCTTAAGAGTATGCTGAAGACACAGAAAACTAGGAAAGTGCTATAAAAGGATAAATTTCTGGTCTGTGGTACACCTCTGAATTAAAGTTTCAAAGATTAATAAGAAACATAATTCAACACATGGCAAAGACTGTGGAGGGTAGCTTCACAACTGCGCAAGTGGTTCAGAACCCTCTAAAAGCATTGGGCAGACTCTGAATCTTCTTGAATGACAGCTCAGGGAGAGTCCCCAACACCCTGAGGAGACTTCTATCTGGACTCCAATCTACTTGTGTTCCAGATTTATACTCTTATATCATCTGGTAAGAACTTTTTATATGATCAATTTGTTAGCATCAAATAAAGTGATACAATGCTTCTTTATGTGACATCTATTTGTCCTGCTACTTTGGCTATAGACCAGAGATTTCCTTCTTAAGAACTATTAATATATAAAAAAAGAACTATTAATATGTTTGGATCTTAACTGCAATAACAATTATGTCATTCTACCTCTTTAATGTATGTATACTACAGTATATTTTTATTTTTTTAAATTTATTTAGCAAACCTTTATTCATTATCAGATGTCAATTTAACAATTGTCATGAAAATATACACAAAATTGTAAATGTCGCTTCCAACATTAGCACGGGTCTCATCCAAGAGAAGAGAAAATGTCAAAATACTACTAATAACAATAGCACAAATTAATGGTTAAATCGTACTAATAGAAATCCAGATGAAATTGCGGGCTAGGAGTACCTTCTCTAGACTGATGATCAGGAACAAAGTCCTTGAGAACCACACTTACAGGCTAGGGAGCTAGCTCAGCAGGTAAAAGAACTAGCTGCTCTCGCAGAGGACTGGAATTTGATTCCAAGCACCTGTGTCAAGGTGGCCCACAACCCCCAAAACGCTAGCTCCAGGAGATCTGACATGTTCTGATTTCAGTAGGCATCCACCAACATGTGGCATACACACTCTCACACAAGTACACAGAGCTAAAAATAAAAATAAATATTTTAAATAAAAAAATACCAGTTATAAATCTAGAATGTATACCAAATGATGCTCCAATATATAACAAGGCCACATGCTCCACTATGTTCATAGTAGCCTGATTTATAATAGCCAGAAGCTGGAAAGAACCCAGATGTTCTTCAACAGAGGAATGGATACAGAAAATGTGGTACATCTACAAAATGGAGTACTACTCAGCTATCAAAAACAATGACTTCATGAAATTCATAGGCAAATGGATGGGACTAGAAGGTATCATCCTGAGTGAGTTAACACAATCACAAAATAAGCACATGGTATGCACTCACTGATAAGTGGATATTAGCCCAAAAGCTCAAATTATCCAAGATGCAATTCATAGACCACATGAAACTCAAGAAGAAGGACAACCAAAGTGCGGATACTTCAGTCCTTCTTAAAGGGGGGAACAAAATATTCATAGGAGGAGACTGAAGGAATAGCCAATCAGATCCTGCCCCAACTGGGGATCCAGCCCATATACATATAGCCACCAAACCCAGACAGTATTGCTGATGACAAAAAGTGCATGTTCAGAGGAGCCTGAGATATCTCCTGAGAGGCTCTGCCAGAGCATGACAAATACAGAGGCAAATGCTAGCAGCAAACCATTGAACTGAGAACAGGGTCCCCATTGGAGGAGTTAGAGAAAGGATTGAAGGAGCTGAAAGGGCTTGCAACCCCATAAATACAGCAATACCAATCAACCAGAGCTCCCAGAGACTAAACCACTACCTAAAGAGTATACATGGGCAGACCCATGGCTCCAGCTGCATATGTAGCAGTGGATGGCCTTGATGGGCACCAATCGGAGGTTAGGTAACAAAGCTGGACCTCCCAATGTAGGGAAATATCAGATTGGGCAGGCAGGAAGTGGTGGGTGGTTGGGGAGGGGGAACACCCTCATAGAAGAAGGGGGAGGAGGATGGGATAGGGGGATAGAGTTTACCAGAAACCAGGTAAGGGAATAGTATTTGAAATGTAAATTTAAAAATCTAATTTTAAAAAGTTGTAATAATAAATAAATAAATAAATAAAATAGAAAAAATGGATAATTCTCTTTATTTTCATACTTTTCTTGTAGATAAAATAGATTTTTCATATATATATTCTAATTATGGTTTTTCCCAACCTCTCTAATATATTTAAGCAAATGAAAAGCAGGAATACAAGATCTAAAGAGATGATCATATATTTTGAGTATTTAAAAAAGTTAAAGAAGCTGAAAGGAAGGAGATTGGTAGGAAAAACAGTGGCCAAGCTTTGTAGACCATCAGAGAGTTTTCATTTTCCTTCTAAGAGTCATACAATGACTTTGAAGAATGAAGCAGGCCTACATTTTAAAAGATTACTTAGTTCCTCGACACTGGAAAATTAAAAGCTGTAGTGATTAAAATATGTTGTTGTGCAGGAATACATAGGAAGCAGGACAAGAGTGTAGAACAAGAAAGGTATGGTAAAATGGCCTGGGTGATATGTTCTTTTTAGTGTATAAAAAGTCTTCATGAACGCATCATAAATAGTTAAAATGAATTTTAATAACAATGAAATCAAGTGATTTTCTTTTTTCAATGAAATACCCTAAGTGTGTAGAATATTTAAACCCTTCCCTATATAGAAGACCATTCTTGATTTCATTCAGAATCATTTAGCCGTAAAGAGTGTCATGGAGTTAACATGGTTACAGGTTAGCTCATGTTGACAGAATCAACCCATTGGACCAGAATAGTAAGAATAATGATTATAGAAGAGGGGAGAAGCCATGGCAGGTGATGTTAATATTCTGCTCTGTATATTTACAGGTTGTTATTAATGTTCCTAGGGATGGATGGTACCGGGCTTTGTATGTTTAAGTGGGCAATTATATCTTACCAATTGGGTCAAAGATTATTGTGTTGTGTGTTCTTTTATGTGAGGGTTTGAGTGTAGGAAAGTGTGCGGCTGGGCTGTGTTTCGGCCAAGATATCTAGGAGATATCTTGGGGCACCGCGGTGTAGACTTACCGGGTAAAAGACACCAATACTTTTTATTTTTATATTTTTACAACAACAGATGGCGAGCCAAGGTGATGGGCAAGAATCCACTAGTAATCCTGAGAATTGAGAGAAAGTTTTTATTTTCTAAGAGGAGGCCTGTGCCATGTTAAGTCATGTGATATCTTAAGCACGGGAATTCAAACAAAGAAAGGGGAAGCCACCTGGGCTGGCAGGCTGTAGGTCCCCTACTGTGTGATAAATAATGACAACTCAGAGAGTTAGAGATTAAAAGCTGCTTTTTTAAGTAAAGTTGTTTAGAAAGTCTTTCAGGATACTCATATTCTTTTTAATGTGGGCTCCATGGGAATTTTGGGTTGAAATCCTAGACAAGCTACTTCTTAATTACAGGTATTATTAAAAGGTGATTGAGTTTGTTTTTAGAAAGAAGAGAGTAAAGAGATTACCCGAATCACGTGGTGATTTTCATCTATGGTTCAGAACTTAGATAGGGAAAATTAGTCACTACCTCCAAGTAGAGAGTTGTGATGAAATGTCTGTAACACCAGGGAGAGTGGATGTAGGCATATATTATAGAAGTTATTAAGGTTAAAGAAAAATCTGTGGCTCTGGGTAGAGAGCTTAACAGATTGAGATATCTTGGGCAAAAGTCCTGGTTTGATGTGTTGCTTATTGATATTGGAATTGATAGAAGGTATTTGGTTTGTTTTATGAATTACCCTGCTAAAGACCATATGGCTAATTGATGCTGGCTGGCAAGGGTTTGTAGTTACTTTTGATATTTACCACAACAGGAAGCTCGAATTCTCTTAACGTGGGCTCCACGGGAATTTTGGGTTCATTTCCTGATATCAAGAGTACAAAAGCCTATCAGGCTCATTGTTTAACTTACTTCCTTTTTAAAAAATTGTTCAGTCTTCATGATGGGTGTGACTTTGAGTTTTATGGTTATATTATTACTCTGGGAGAGAGTGCAAGATACAAGCTTTTCTGATTACAGACTAAGGAACACGGTATTTTGGGAGAAAGATTTTGTCTTTGTGCTTTTAAAAAGTGTGATTAGGCTCTGGAAACCTCACAGAGTCATACCGATCAGGTTTGATAGAGGTAGACTGCCTGAAAAATTTACTCAGGAGAATCAAACAAAAAGATATCTCGATTCTAAACTTTTGTCTTGAGAGTTGTATTTTACAGAGTGTGCCTACTACTTGGATTCCTGGTCTCAAGGACTTTCATCTGGGTCCAATCAGGACACATCCTGCTACAGCATTTGCTTCATTCTTCCTACCCCCTACCCCTAAGGCTATCTCAACGCCCATGTACAGCCTGAAGAAGTTATGGAGGAGTCATCGCCCCAATTCCCTGGACTTTGTGGGGCTGAAAGTGGTTATTCTAAAGTTGTTTTTATGAGGAATTTAGAAATGGTAGTAATTTAACAAGGAAGAATTAGGTAGATTGAGTTATACAGTCGTAATCTTATTTGTTAACTAAGCTAAAATCATATCTTTGCTTTGATATAGAATTTATTTGTTAAAAGTTTAAAAGTACAAGTTTTAAAGCCAGTCCTTCTATGACATCATTACAAACTTCTGAGTTGATTACACATGTGAGTTAAGGGCCATATAGCAAACATATTACTGACTATGTGAGAGAACTTTCAAGATATTATTAAGATATAAAGACAACAGTCCAGATTGTCTTATATAGATAGATGGTTTTCAAAAACATCAGAAATCAACAAAATTTGAGATTTAAAGTTATTTATCTTTTGTTGAGACATATGTGCTCCTAACAGTTCCTCTTTGGTGGATTTAAGGAAGGATTTGAACATCCCTACCTCCAGGTGAGGCAATACTTTGTGGCTAGGAAGCCACTGCACAAAACTGCCTATTTCATCTGCAGACTAATACTGTCCAGAAAATGACAAATTATGCAGAATAGCTGACTGATAAACTCTGCCAAGACAGGGTGATTAGCCCTTCAAAAATCTGCATTTCAAGAATCTGTCAGTTGATTTTGGGCCAGAAGGCTGAAGACTTGCACTCACACGTTGCTAACAGGGGACTGTGCTACTGGAGATTTGTCTCTACAACCTCTCAGTTCTGGAAGCCGTGTTAGGCTTCCTATGTGTATAGATATTTGGTCATTCAAAGATTTCTGACGGGGTTGAAGACTGATTATAGTCTCATAGCCTCATCAGCCTATATGTATTTTAACTCTGAAAATACATATTTTATTAGATAGTTATCAGATAGTATACAAGCTAGCCAAGATATATATTTTAAGCCTTACTTGAGCTGGAATGGATAACTAAATGTACTGTTTTACTGATATAGTGATGGACTAGGTGTTGAGAATGTGATATGCTTTACAAATTGTAGAATGGTTAAAATTGTACTCAATCAAAATATAAGTGAAAAGACTTTTTAACTGGACAAAAAGGGAAATATGTTGTGGTTTGTCCTGAAGTTACTGTATTTTGATGCTAATCCCACTGCCCCAAGGACAGCTGCCTAGTCACGTACTGAGGAATCAGGTGACTTCACCAGAGCCTCCCCATTAAATTTGTAAAGTACAGGTAAAGGGCAGGTACAGGATAGAAGGAGGCCTATCACTGGAGGAGAAGGAAGGATGGGCGGGAGAGAAGTTTGAAGGAAGAGGAGGAGAGGAAAAGACAAGACAGAAGGAGAGAGGGGAGAAGCCATGGCAGGTGATATTAATATTCTGCTCTATGTATTTACAGGTTGTTATTAATGTTCCTAGGGATGGATGGTACCGGGCTTTGTATGTTTAAGTGGGCAATTATATCTTACCAATTGGGTCAAAAAAAAAAAAGAATAATGATTATACTTCAAGAAAGAGAGTAGGCTGGATAGTAAGGAGACTGTCATCTGAAACCTGTGAGAGTTGAATCATAAGGATCTCCATCTAGGAGAAATATTCTTGTGGTTAGAGTGGAATTTACTGTGTACATTCCTGACAGTCCAGCTTGGACATTGCCCGTAGTCTCCAGTTGTGAAATCTCAGTCATGGGAATTAGAATCATGTCTGTCACTACCATGCCAAAAAGGCAGTCAGGTTGAACAAACTTCAGTCCTGGTCAAACTCTGGGGCCAGGGCATAGGCTGCAGTTCTGTGCTGTCAGAGTGTGGCGTTCTGATAGTTTTGTTTTGGATTTCTGAACCACATTTGCAAATATTCCCTAATAGGGGACAGATTCAATTTTCTTGTTTTGTCTTTATTCATGGCTTTGCTTTCACAATTGGAAAACAGTCAAGGTCTTACCCTACATCTGGATCACATAGTTGCTACAAAAGACAAACTGTAATATCCTGGTGCACAAATATGAAAGAATTGCACATCTCCTCATGAGCTAAAGGTGAATGCTAATCTATATGTATTTCTCCACTCGGCGATGATTCTAGAACAGAAATTCTTCCCAGATTCTATGCCACCATTCTTAGCACATACCCTGTACTGCTATTTTAGAGGGTCTGTCTTGGAAAGGTTTGTTCTCTCTGTTGTTGTTGTTGTTGTTTGTTTGTTTGTTTGTTTGTTTGTTTGTTTTGATGGACCAAGACTAAAAACAAATACCTAACTTCTACTTTAACTGTGTTGGCTACAGTTCAGTCTTGTGGTCTTACCCAACTGTCCAGGATGCTGAGAAATATAAGCAACTATATATGTACATAGAAAGGTGATATATAGATCTGGTGAATATAAATATATCCAAAGAGATATTTTAAAATAATTTTTTGTAATTCTGATATGACAAAGCTTTCTTAGGCAAGAGATAGTATAAAGACATGATTAAGAAAAAAAAAGGAATGACAGATTTTACTATATCAAAAGTTCAGTGAATTGCGATACAGAATAAACTCCTCCCCTAATTTTTCTTGAGTATATACCTACCAAAACATTGTAGCTAAGCTGAGTAATGGGATTGTAGAAATCATTTGGGGGTGAAAATGGCCCTTTCTCATAAAGAAACAAGAAAAAAGTCATGGGATTAAAAAGTGCAGGAAGATTTTTAAGCTTACCAGTTCAAGTAAGCAAAAGTAAGGAAAAATCAGGATAGTTTACCATTGCTTCTTAATAACAGCAAAAAAGCATACCAGTGTTTTGGTCAGCTGCTGGTTGTATGCTCTCAGAGGACAGTTATGCTAGGCTGCTGCCTGCAGCCATAACAGAGTATCATTAATAGTGTCAGGGATTGGTTCTTGCCCATGGGATGGGTCTCGAGTTGAGTCAGTCATTGGTTGGCCATTCCCTTAGTCTCTTTTCTGTATTTGTCTCTGCACTTCTTATAGGCAGGACAAATATTGGGTCAAAGATTTGTGGGTAGGTTAGTGTCCTTATCCCTCTGCTGGGAGTCCTGCCTGGCTACAGGAGGTGGCCATTTCAGGCTCTGTATCCCACACTGCTAGGGTTCTCAGCTAGTATCACCATATGGACTCCTTGGAGCCTCCCCCAGGTCAGGTCTCTGGCATGGCCTAGAGTTGCTGCTCCCCCATCCCACCTGCCAGCAGCCAGTTTCTGTTTATTCTACCAGCCCTCTCTCCCTGTCTCTACCTAATCCCCCCCAAGTTCCCCTCCACATTCTCTCTCCTACCCAGATCCCTCCCTCCATCTGTATCCAGTGACCATTTTATGGCCCCTTCAGAGTGAGCTGAATCCAATTTTTACTACTCAAACATTAAATGATATGGAGCTATCCACTAAAGCATGGCAAACCAATGGGATCATATACTTAAAGAAAACTGACTCCTCTCTTCACAAAGCCAGCACCATTCAATAGTTCCCCAATTAAAAGTTCATGATCCCCTCCTTGGTCCATGCTAGAATGTTGACTGACTTGATCTTGTACAGATAACCACAGCTTCTGTGAGCTCCTCAGTGCAGCTGTCCTATCATATCTAGAAAACGCTACTTTGGTCCAGTTCTCCCCAGCCTCTGACTCATACAATCTTCCCAGCCCTTCTTCCATGATGATCCCTGAGCCCTGAGGAGATAGGGTATAATATGGCTGTCCCAGTTATTACTGAGCTCTTTACAGACACTATTCTCTGCCGTTGGACCAAATGAGAGTTTCTACATTAACCACAACCCACTACACAAAGATGAGCTTTGAGAGCTGGGCAGATCTATGGATGTAGAAGTGTGAACTTAGAAAGTAGTTTGATAATATAATTATTTAACAGAATAATAGTAGTGGGTATTACCCTGGGGCCTATACCTCCACAACATTGTGTTTTGGCCCAAATTTATAGCACAAAGTGTGAGCCTTAAATACAATCAGAGAGTAGTTGTTTACCCTCCATAATCTCTGTACCACTACTACAACCATGGGCATATGCTGCCATTCTGGTCATTATTTGTCATTGCTATTGCTCACAGGATTTATAGCTGGATAGGGTAGCTAGCAGAAAGCTTCCTGGTCAATGAAAACTTGAACTCTCCATGTCTTGTCCAAAATGTAATGTGTCTTCAGCAACATCATCTTATCATCAAGTTCTAGTGGGCAACCAAGAGCAACTACTTTGCTCGTATTTGTTTTGGGAGCCTACAGACACCCCTGACCAACAACTGGGAATTGAGATATACTAAACCTGTGGGGGGGGAGTTGATTGGTTTTGTTGACAACCCATGGCTTCTTGAAGGAACATTATCCCACATCAGAGTATTTCTTGTTGAGTGTTTCAGTTGCTCCAAAATCTAGTACTTAATACTCACCTCGCCTGACAAGTCTGGATGCCTAGATTTTCCCCACACATTATAGAGACACCGTATGTCAAATGATCTATGTTTCTACAGAATATGAAATCATAGCACCTAGGATCTCAGTAGAATAGGGAACTTATATATTTATCTCTTTTATAAAGGAGGATACAAAATGGAAGTTTTCTTAAGGAAGTACAATGGAAAGCAGTGAAGGGGGAAACATCTCTGAGTTTTGCCTTCCTTTACCTAATAAATGTTGCAGGGAAGTAAGCCATTTCCATAATTCATGGGCATCCTGTGATGTGCAAGGTTATTTTTGAATTTGTTTCTCCTGTAAGAAAAGGTTTCCTTCCTAAAATTAGATAGTGAGTCTACTTCCAAAGCCAGTAATCAAACATAAGTTAAAGCTCCTTAAATAAGGGAGAGAACATTTCGGAGCTCTCAAATCATTAGAAATAGGTCACTGAGCGCTTCAATAAAACTTCAGAAAAGGTTCCAATAAAAAAGGTATTCTCATTAAGAAGCTGTAAAGTAACCCTGCTATCAAACAGGAAGAAAATCACATACGCAAAAGCAGCAAAAATATAGTCTATAAAGTCATTTAATGAAGCAGAAATTTGTATCTATGCCATATCTAATGCATTGCTAGAAATACCTCAGCAAATTCACTAATTATGAACCCGACGTTATCCACAGTTATTAGGGCGATTACTCACCAACACAAGATTTAAAGTTGGTTGTCTCTTGTACCATAGTTAGAAAAGAAATATTGGCACATATGTGGTCTGCTTAAATAGGTTAGAAAATGGGAGGGAATTTACTAACTATCCCTTTAATTATGCAAACACAGTTTCCATAATTCTGCAACTGAATTCTATAACACCCACAGATTTCCCCATAATCTAGCTGTAAATAGTAATTACAGTGTTCAGAGTAGGAAATGCTGTATTTTACGTTTTGTTTTTTTTTTTAAGTCTCTATTATTATCTCCTGCTTTAAGTCATTTGATAACTGTCTAAAACTTTACTGGTAGGGAAAGTTTTACATTCTTTGGAAATCCTATCTTTATTTTTATAAGAAGTATAAGAGAAATTTGTTCAGTCGCTTTCAAATTAAAGGACAGTGGGGGAAGACTTTCACTGTTGAACTTTAAAACACTATATTTAGCAGGTCCTCAGTGGATTGCATAATCACTTCAAGACTCTGGATTAACAATCAAAGAGAGCACAGACACTGACCTGCATTGGAGAAACCCTATACACACAACCAAAAATTCACCCTCCAGATAGCTTCCAGGTAACCTGCTAGGTAAGTAACACATGTCCCAGTGCTAATATGCTGGGAATCAGAAAAAAAAATGAGCAACCTGAAATGACCACATTAATAGTAAGGAATATAGCATCAGTCACATATTAGATTTCAGACCCTGGAAAGTCAGGTTGCAATGCAAGTTATTTATCTGCTTACTGTGATGGTCTACATCCTTACCTACTTTGGTCTCTAAATCATAGGCCTTATCCTCAGGATGCTAAGCAGAGCAGCCAATGCCATGGAGCTGTATCAGAAGCAGAACAGTTTCCCTTCCCCTGAGCTTCATACATGAGTTTTTTCATAGCCACGCTCTCCTGGTATCCATGCAAACATTCGCTTGCCATGTGCCATCAGCATTTACTCCTCCTCTTGTGTTTCCCATCTGCATGCACCACCATCAGCATTTACTCCTCCTCTTGTGTTTCCCATCAGCATGCACCAACCCTCCGTTCACTCAAGTGACTGCTCACAGCAGAAATCTGAGTCACCCCTGATAGTGACTTCCATCGTGTGTACCCATTCTCCAAGCTTTTCAGATTTCATTCCTTCATTTCTGTCCATCTCCATTCAACTCATCATCAATGTGAAAAGCACCAAAATTACTTCTCTGGATCTGCAGGTGAATCTCAGTAAAATTCATGAGCCTTGTAGTCTCTTCTGCAACATTGTACTTAAAACATTGTATGTATTGTGCGTATATACAATAATATGGAAGTTGCTGTTTCTCTGCAAATCCTGTTGATTCTATTTCATTTCTACATATTCTTTCCAGGTAACTAGAAAAACATGATCCCCAAAATTACATTAACAATTAGGTTTTATAAATTATTGCATGCAAAAATAGACCTTTGCATAATTGATTACAAAACATTGCCTACTTTTTTCCATACATTCATATTAAAAGTCATTAAATACTTCTTTTATGTACAAGACAGTATATACAAACTATGGTATTATTCATTGCCTATGAGCTCATTATTATTTGGGGACATATTTTAATGATATTTTATAACGATTAGCATAATTCTACAAATCTTTTTATGTTTCCTTCATTGTTTCATGTTAAATGTTCCACATGTACATAGATGAAATATAGATGATACACAGATATATAACAGATGATAGAGAAAGGTAATAGATCGATGATGATAGGTCAACAGATGATGCTGATAGATAATAAATGGACAGATAAATAATAAATAGATGCTTGCAACATGTTGAGAGCTTTTGGTACTGCTTCTAGGAATTTGGCATTTGCCACTGGGCTCGGACAAGCAAGTAGACTCAGATAAGAATATTAGAAACAATGACCATAGGGTTTTGTTTACTGTTTTGCTTAATTACTACCTTGTGTGATCTCTTTGCTCACCAAGTCCCTTGGCTTACTACTCTGATACTATCTTATGTGATCTCATTGTTTACTACTTGATTGCTTTGTCTTTGATGTAAGAAATAACCATGATTTTGGAATGTGCCCAGAAGGATATAAAAGCAGGCTGGAGAAAAGTAAACCTGCTTCAGCCTCAGCACTGACTGGCGTCATGTTATAGTTTTGTCTAATTGTCTGTCTTTTCAATCCTCACTCCTTCCCTTGAGACCCTGTTGACTGACTGAGCTGGCTTGGTCAACAACATCATGTTTTTATTACTTCTTTGGGAATGTCACATCTTGTACACCCAGATGACACTTCCTAGTCCTTCCATGTCCATCCCCTCTCTTGTGACTTCCTCCCTAAGAAATCAAACTAAAAATAAGAAAAAAAGAAAAATTTTAAAAGCAAGTCCAGTTTGCATATCTATATGTTCACTGGAACATAGTCAAACTCTCAGCAGCCTGCCCCTTAAATAGAATGGAGTCCTCCTCCCACAGCCCTGCCAGAAGCCATCAGTTGTGGAGATCTACACATCAGCATCCTTACTCTGCTTTTGAAGAGTCCTTTATGATGGCTTCCTATTTAAGCTGCTACTAATACTTATTGGGGGGGTGGAGTTGAGAGTAGGATTTGTCACAGAATCCATCTACATCCCTCTTTCTCAACTGTGTGTCTGCAGTTACAGTATCATTGCAAAAGTACAGTCACAGTTACAGTCAGCAGGAGCACGGGAGTATATGGGCTTAAACATAGTGCCTCATAACAGCACAGACCACGAACATGGCCCCTGGGTGCAGTAGGACCACAGACCAAGATGAGATCCTCAAAGGCAGTCAAGACCCTAGACATCAACATGGCCTCATGTGGCAGTGCAAGCACTCACATCAATATAGTCTCTGGATGCAACACAGCACTCGCACATCAACATGGCCTCATGTGGCAGTGCAAGCACTCACATCAATATAGTCTCTGGATGCAACACAGCACTCTCACATCAACATGGCATCAGGACGCAGCACAGACCACAAAAGTCCACATGAACTTTGGTGGTAACACAGGCGACAGACATCAACATAGACCCTAATTACGTAGGACGATGGACCCAGATATGACCCTTGTTGGCAAGCACTGACCCAGATATCACCATACCTCAAGTGGCAGTGCAGACCATACACATCAGCCTGGCCCTGGGCAGCAAACTGGCACATGGGCATCAACATGGATTCAGGACTGATAATATACATGGCCTCAGGTGGCTACACAGGCCTCTTACATCAACATGCTCCCAACCCCCAGGCACCAAGGCTTTAGTCAGTGTGTCTCATGGATCTCAGAGTCATATGGATCTCAGGCTTCATCACAGCTTGGGACAACAGCAGGGACCACAGACATCAACATGGCCTCTGGTGACATCATGGACCATGGTGATCCTTCAAACAAATCCAAAGCAGAAAGTGAGCAAATCCTCATGTCAGACCTTAGTCATTGCCCAGAGTCAGGGTGATCCCATGTCCTAGTACTGTGTTATGGGGGCCAAGCCTGTGTCTGCATAAGCTCCAGGCTGCTGTAAGCCACCCTGCAGACCCTACTGGGCAGTAGCCTGTTCAATTGTGAACCTCAGCCTCTCTCCACTTGTCACCACCATGTCCCCACTTCTGCCTCTCTCCACATCACATACATCAATCCATTATTATCTTTCCTGCCATTCCATCACATATTTGCTCATCCCACTTTCTGTCTGCCTGAGTCAAGACTGGATGCTCCCAACATGGCCACCTAGCAAGATGGGCACTCCCTGATTCAATAAATATTTTTAATAGTATTTAAATGGGTGCACATAAATTTCAATATTACATCAAAGTATGTTTTTATAAAGTATATATACTGGTATGTAAATTGGTTGGACTGTCATCACACAGCTTTAATCACTGAACTATTCTAGTTTTATTAGTTCAGAAGATATGTCCTCCATGCTTTTACCATTTTGCAAGTTCTGGATAACCATATGTTGATCTCAAACAGAAGTTTGTCAATGGGAGACACTTTTACCCTCTATGATAACTCCTCTGACTCTTAGTGACCATTCTTGATAATTAGTGACACCACTATTTCACTTACCACTCATTTACTGAAATCTGCAGATCTAATAAATCATTCACCTGGGCAAGCAGCCTGTTTGATTATTTCCTTACCGAAAATAAACAGCAAATCACTGTACATTAAAATAATAGATGCATTGAATTTTGTGTATCTACTTTCAAAAATCCATAGCAGATAGGTATTGGTGTCAAAGATTTTAATAAAGTTGCTGCCTATAGGAAGCTGTATTTATATAGAATTCAAAGGATATAAGACCTGTCTTTTCTGTTTTTAAAGGTCTTCTTCCATTTATCTATTTACTGATTTAGTTAGTTAGTTAGTTAGTTAGTTAGTTAGTTAGTTAGTTAGTTAGTTAGAAGTAGGGTGAGTGCACATGAACAAGATTACAATGATATGCTGCACATATAGGTCAGAGGACATCTGTCACAGTAATTAGTTCTTTTCTCCTACCAAAAAGTCCTGAAAACTGAACTCAGATCATCAGCCTTAGGAGCAAGGGCCTATAACCACTGAATTATCTCATCTTCTAAAAGAATTATAAGCAATTTACTCTTGACTGCAATAAAGGCCACCTATTCCCTCATGGGCAAAACAGAAGGCTACTTAATGCCATAGACAAACACCATCTGAAAACTGTAAAATTATGAGCGAAAGGAACAATCAGCATAATGAAAACACACAGAGGAAAAGGATAATAAATATTATTTGTTTCACCTAAACACATTGTGGTGCAATGGACAGTGGGAAACCACAACAGCTGTTCACTATACCTTGAAAGCTGAGATCTTCTCTTTGCTTTAGGGTGAATTTCCCACTAGAACACAACCTTCAAACTCAGAAGTTGAGAAATTTTCAAAGTGACCTGGACACAGGTTTTACGTACTAAATAGTACTGTGAGAATACTAAAGGTGAGAAGACTTTGGACCACAGCTTAAACTTTAAGGTACATTTATTCTATTAAGTATAAGTCATTAGGGTCTGCGTCTTATTTCTCTTTATCACCATCATTCAACACTGAGCAATCTTATATACACTGATTTTAAAATATTAACAAAAATAAGCATTATCCTTGAAAATGGCAATACAGATTGTGCATGTGTTATTAATCCCAATATAGAAATGCATATGACCAGTATGAGTTCATACTTTTAAAAATACGAAAATAATTGGCTTGGAATTAGCAAAAGTTACTGACATTTTAAAAGGCCATATGCAAGAGAAAGGCACACAGTTTTTAACTAAGTTGTAGAATGAGCCCTGAACAATTATGTCTGCACATATACTCACATCACCATAGAAGCCAGAAGTTTTTCAAAACTAGTTAAGAAGTGCTAGTTGACCTTTCTGTGTCTTCCTAAGGAGTGCTTCCTTATTAGCACTGCCTTTGAAAACTGAAAGCTGCACTGTGGTGTGAAAGCAGTGCTTTCCCAAAGAGAAAAGGGGGTACAAGCCACAGGAGGAATAGCTCCAACCTACGTGGGTCACATAAAACGTCCACCTTGAAGAGCTCTTTCCCTTCAGTAGTCAATTCTAGACAGTAGAACAACATAGCTGGAATTTTGACTTAAAATAATAACTAAGATGAATATTATGCCATTGTTCATAGATAAAAACATTAGCATTGAGAGCTGGAGATGTAGCTCACTGGCAGAATACTTAACTAACGGGCTTAAGGTCCTGGGTTCACTACACAATTCCCATTACTGCAAAATATAATATAGCATTGAAGTCACCATGCAAGAGGTCTATCAAGGCAGAAACGCCAATCAGCACTGAGATGTTTGTCTTGCTACAAATCATCCTTTGGGCATTTTTTAACACAATCTTTTCACTGGTGAACTACAGGTTTGCAATTGTAATAGTGGTTAAGAAAGCAGCTGTTTAAGAGAAATCTAAAGGATTATTGTTCCTTGATGGGTCCTCTGCAAAGAAGGTATGTGACTGTGTTTTAGCAAGTCTTTTGAGATCTTCACAAAGCACAATGCCAACAAGCACAGAAGTAGACACTCTTCCCCATCCAACCCAAAGTAAGCCTGTGTTATATGTGCTTGTCAAACTGTGAATAAAGTCTGCCAGACTGCCTTTCAAGAATGCTCCTTCCTTTCACAGCATTCACTACCAAATAGAAGAGCTGTCATTGAGAAGAAAGTGCAAGCCTGAGTATTGAGGTTGATGTTGGGCCAGAACTCTTACAGCATAGAGTAATAGGGAATTTTGCAAAGGGAGAATTACCTATATGCCTACGAATCAATCATTACCTTCCACAGCCAGTGCTCTTCAAGGATGCTTTGTGGTGGTCTTGCCCAAATATCCTTTAAAAAACTGCAGAAGGGCAATTTAAGAAATGAGCCCTATGTCCTACAAATGAATAAGGCAAGTGCTTTGAAGTTTAGTATTCTGTAGAAAACCCAGACACATAAAGATCATGTCTTTTCTTGTGGTACTATCATCCACTTCTCCTAAGGTGGAAAGAGCACACAGATCAAAAAAGATATGGACTATGGCATAGATGAAGAATCCCCTTACACCATACCATACCATGAATCCATCTCCTAAAGACAATGATTTTAAAGGCACAAGTAAAAACATTGAAACTTTTTATATAAATTATATGTTTTTCTTTGAGTTGATATCAGAGTTTAAAGTTCTACTTGCTGGGAAGGAAAAGAACCATTAGTGATAGGAGAAGATACAATGAAGGATGCAAAATAAGAACAAAGTGCATATATGTATATATGTGCATATATATGAAAAGTATGTACATATGAAAATGACATAAAAACAATATTCGTACACTAACTACAAACTAATTTTTAAATCCAAACAGAAGATCAAAAATCACAAGCCAAATAAAGATTAGAAAATTGTACTATATTAAATTTGAAAAAGTCTAGGAGAAAAGTCACAGACTGAGAGAAAATAGTTGTAACACATAATCAAAGAGGGATTATAAATATAAGTCACAGCTAGATAAACACTAGGATGTATACATATACTAATCCAAATGAGATGCTCAAAAGCATTCATAGAAACATCGTATTTATTTACTAGAAACTAAAACCATTCCAAAAGCTTAAACAAATCAATTTGGTTTGTTTTTAGAGAAGAACCAACTGTGTAGACATCAAAATGAACAGATCATACCCATCTACCTTAGTGCCAGAAATCTCACAAACACAGCATGAGAAAGTCAGACACAGAGAATGCACTGTGCACACTTTGCTTTACTAAAGCTTTAAAAGGTGGGCAAGATACACACAGAAGAAGAAATAAACACAGTGCTCTGACCTACAAATAGGGAAGGTTCCAAAGGTAGAAAGGCACATGAGTCACCTGATACCTGACTGCTTGGGTAGAAAGATGGTTTGTTTCACAGGAACTCCACTTTTACATTTAATTGGTTGAACATCTGATACTTCCATTATCTTTCTTTCATTCTTTTCTTTCATGGTGTAAACATCATATTTTTTCCAAAACTGAAAAACAAAGCAAACCATTAACATACTCAATACAGATTAAATGCTGTCTTTTATCAAAATATACTAAAATGTATCAAATAGTGGTTTTGTTGTTGTTGAGTCTATAAGATTATTCTTTTAGAATTAAGACTGAACATGTTAAAGATAAATGAAGAAAGAGAATAAATGATCTGCCCTGTGTGTAAAAGTCAGTTGTCAGGTTGACTTACAGGTCCCAGGTCCAACTCTAGGAAGTACAGTACTATTTCTGTAATTATGCAAGTGCATTCGAGTTAAGATGAAGAGGAGGAGGAGGAGGAGGGGGAGGAGGAGGAGGAGAAGGGGGAGGAGGAGGAGGAGGATGCCTCCAATGACAACAACCTCAATGACAAAGACGATGATTTTGACTTTGCTGGTGATGACCTCCCTATAGGAACATGACCCTCACAAAGGATCCTCCTTCATCCCTCTCCAGAAGAAAATATAAAACACACAAAGCACCTGGTGCAGAGCCCCAATCCACATACTTCATGTATGTGAAATGCCCGGGATGCTATAAAATCACTGCAGTCTTCAGCCAGGCACAGACAGTAGCTTTGTGTGTCGGCTGTCTATTTTCTGTCAGCAGAAATACATGCAGAAAAGCAAACCTGACAGGCGATTCCTCCTTCGGGAAGAAGCAATGCTCAAACTACCCTGGTTCAAGATGAGTGGGGACTATCCTAATAAACACATTTTAGGTAATAAATAAATAATTTGGTTAACATTTTTGGTCCATTGAGAATCTATACACTGGAAAAGAAATGCCAATATTGCTGTGTTACCAGAAGATATATATGTTCTAGGAAGGGTCCATTGATGAGAGAATCCTCCTAAAAGAGCCTGGAGACTCTCCCATTCTCACCAATTTCCAGAGGTCCTGAGGCTAAGAACACCAAGATCCTAACCCTGGTTTTACCACAGGAGAGCAGTGAACATGCGGGATTTGAGTAACACAGTGGTGCGTTGGCACCTCTCTTTCTCAACATTCAACAGTTGTGCATCTTTATTTTACATCTGTGAAACAGAAACTGAGGTTTACCTGTCTGCCAAAGCGGAGATGAACAGTAATCTAGCTCTTGACATTGAACTGAATGACGAGTAATACTCTTGATGCCGTTTGCTTATTGCTTCTGTTTTGGCTTCTTTAGCAGACATGAGATAACTCAATGCAACTGCAGTATACACATGGATGGAGGCAAAGTGGAGAGAGGAGGAAGGCAGGGAGGACAGGCTTTAAGGTCTATCTAAAGGATGAGGCATCTCTAAACAATAAGAGCCAAGCAGACAAAATTCAAGGAGTGAAGAAAACTTTGTTGGTGACCCTGAGGAAAGAAATAGAAATATTTTGGGTAGCAGACCATAAAACAGCAGGCAACAGTCACCATGGCAGATATTCTCAGACTTACACAGGCTCTTGTGTGAAAGACATGAGTACTGAGAGACAAGGAGGAAGCCAGGCCTACTATGAGGGCGGGAGGTCACTTGTAGCTTCTCAAAGAACTCCCAGGTCTCAGTCCCTTGACTGATTAAGCTGAGCACACCACGGACATTCTGAGCCTCACGATGCTCTCACACCTGAAAGGCCAATTAAGAGAGAAAGACAAAGGCTCTATCTTGAGCAAGTAAGTAGATCAGAGTCAGATTAAACTGATGGATAAAGGTTCAAGTTTGTGCAAAAAGGTACTTAACTTTTGCCTAATGAGTATGATCCGTAATCTTCTTAAGCTTGTCACTCGCAGACTGTTTAGTGAACACGTTATTTCTAAGTCTAAAGAATGGTTAATAGGAGGCTCCTGGATTCCCGTATGGGGGAGAGGTCTGGCCAGAACTCACTCGGCTACCAACGAAAGAAAGCTATTAATGCCTCAAATGGAAACCACAGCAGTCTTCAAAGCTTGCCCAAAGACAAGCCAATTGCTAAGCAACAGCTGTCATTCCAGGTGCCTAAGAACCTTACTTAAGACTAAGGACCACTTGGCCTCAAGTATTAGAGAATAACCATATTAGGTAGTTAATGTTTTGTGTATAATCAAAATGCTCAAGAAAACTGTGATGAGCAGTTTGGCACACAATAAAAAAAAAATTCTAAAAGCCATTGCTTTGGGAGGTATAATGCTTGACTTGAAGGGCACAAGTTTGGGATGTTGAATAGATTTTCCAACTTAGGCCAATGTTTAATTTAATAGTCAAATTACTTAGGTCATTAGGCTCTCATTTCCCAAGTGCCTGGCTATCTAGAAAAGGGTGGTGCACCCTGTTATTTAAGGGAATGGTGGCTAAATGTTCTGTGTTGTTATTTTCAAAACAAATTCTTCTCTAAAAGTTTTCTGAGAACCTTTTTACCACTGTACACACTATGACTGCTGATAATTTGAGGGTTACATTGGAAAAAATGTTATCTGCTACAACTTGAAAAAAATGACAACTAGATTGTGAACAAGAGCTGTATTCATTTTGCTATGTGTCAAATAACGTAGCGGGGCCCATAACAAGCAAGCAGTGGAAGACTTGGTTCTGCTGGGTTTAGATTAACCTTTACAGGCAAGGCAGAATTAGATTATGAAAATAAATTGGAAATGGCATCTCCTTAGACTGACTTTGTACTCCACATTTTCTTAAGCTTTTATGTGACTGTTAAATATTAGTTCTGGACTCCCTTCACATTTATAACATTTTTTTTCCTGAGAAGATAAGCACTGCCTACTTGAGACAAACGACAAAAGACAACAACAACAACAACAAAAAAAATCCTCCTTTCTGAACAGCTAATGTTTCAAATATGAGCTCCGATACCAGATGGCAAAAGAGGGGAAAGAATTCAAGTTGTTTCACTGTTCAATGCTAAGGATTTTTCCATCTGCTTGTTCAATATTAACTTGGTTTACATTCACTTACAGCCAATACAATTAAAACTCCATTTGAAGTGAACTGTTTCAGGAGAGGGGGAAAAATGAACTAGAAATCTGAGAAATCCTGTCCTGGGTTATTCCTATTCCTTCAGTGCGTAGGTTTTTATGTGTACACAATATGCACACATGAGAAACAAAGCTATCATATACCCTTCCAAACTTCTGATCCCGTGTGTTTATAAAACGCTGATGAAGATGACTTTACATTATTGAAAAGTAAATGGACATCTGCTTAGGATAACTTGGCATGAGGTAACACATAGCCAACTTCAAGAGAGGCTGAAAGAAAGAATGAAGTGGAAGAGGGAGCAATGGTTATGGCAGATGGCAAGAAGATACATTTAAAGACTGAGCCGAGGAGAGCTGAGGGCAAGTGATGGGGAGGAGAATAGCATCCAAGCATGCAGCATCCAAGTTTCACAGCAGAGACCAGACAGAGCAAATGAGAGAAAACAATTCCCATTAACAACTTGAACTCACACAAACAAGACCGTGAAAGGTTCCAAAACAATGAGCTGTCTGGGATCTCTACAGATGGAGAGTCCCCAAAAACTAAAAACCTGTGACCTAGAATGTTCATTGCAAGGTCTATGTCCAAACAACTTACAATCAGTATGTCAAAAAGGTGTCTCCATGTTCTTTACAACACTCTTCACTGTAGTCTCCCTCTTCTTTGTCTCAGGTCACTCTGAAAATTCCATAGCAAGATAGGTTCACTCAACAGTGTATGGTAACTCCTGGAGTCCATTTCTTGCTGTTCCCCTGAGGAGAGGGTAAGTTATATAGTCTGTTCTGTCTGCTGTACAGCTCTTCCACCTCCTACTTAACTGGATCTTCTTTTTTTTTTTTTTTTTATCTTTATTAACTTGAGTATTTCTTATTTACATTTTGAGTGCTATTCCCTTTCCCGGTTTCCGCGCCAACATCCCCCTAACCCCTCCCCCTTCCCCTCCCCTTCTATATGGGTGTTCCCCTCCTCATCCTCCCCCCATTACCGCCCTCCCCCCCAACAATCACGTTCACTGGGGGTTCAGTCTTTGCAGGACCAAGGTCTTCCCCTTCCACTGGTGCCCTTACTAGGCTATTCATTGCTACCTATGAGGTTGGAGCCCAGGGTCAGTCCATGTATAGTCTTTGGGTAGTGGCTTAGTCCCTGGAAGCTCTGGTTGCTTGGCATTGTTGTTCATATGGGGTCTCGAGCCCCTTCAAGCTCTTCCATTAACTGGATCTTCTATTGAAACAACCTATAGAAAGTTTTAGTCAGATGCTCCTAACCTCCAGTCTTTTGTTTCCTTATATGATATCTATTTCTCAATGAACTCTGTGTTTAATTGTGTACTTTTAATCGTATTTGGTTTAATTACTTATATGTGTTTTCATGCACTTTACTGGGCTTTTTAAAGGACTCATTTTAAATTCTTTCATTTTTAAGATACAGCACTCTGTTTCCTCTTGGTTAGGTTCTGGTGTTCATTTTGTTCCCCCATCACTTGGCCCTAGTTATTTATAACCACTTTTTTATTAATTGAACATGCTCGTTGGTATTTTTGTACAACTGCATTTAGCATATATGGTCTGTCTTGCCCTCACATTTTCCATCTCCTGTTTAATTAGGACTTGTGCTCATCCCACACCCTCTCCCATCTCTTACAACCTTGGACCTTGGTCCCACCCCACCCTTTACTACAATTTTTTTCTCACTTTTATATCTATTCATTTTGTTTTCTGACCCACTGAGTTGAACCACAGCCATCTATATGATAAACATTTGGAGATATTCATTAGTACGTGGTGAGGTCATCAGAATGAGAATACTGAAGACCACCAAGGCTCCTCCTCTCCTGAGCCTATCAATACACAGCAGTTCAACAGGAAGTGTGAGGGCCCTTAAGTCCTCCTTCCATGCCTGATTACACATAGTCCTATCCTGGCCCAGTATAGACAACTGAAATTTTAGTGGGTTAGTGGTTGTCTAGAATTCTGTGGGTTGATGACAGTCTAGAAGACATCTTTCCACAAGCCTATGATCTTCGGATTCTTATATACTCATGCCCCCTCTTCTGAAATGGTAGCTAATCCTTACAGGGGATGGGACAAATGTTTTGTTGAGGGTTGCCTCCTCAAGAGTCACTTTTCAACAGTTTGGACAGCTATGACTCACTGAATTAAACTGCCTTCTAAATCTCTATGCTTAATCCTCTAGACAAAAGCTACTCTCGGCTTTATTAATTTTCCTATGGTCTTGTGTTGACTCTTACAGTCTTTACATATTGATTTCATCAGAGTATCTCATTCCCCAGTGGGCCTAGTCAGAGACTGTGGTCAGACCAGCTGCCAGAGTATCCAATCCTGTTTTCTGCTGGAGTTTTCTGGCAGGCAGAGAAGGTGCCTAGATTAGTGAGTCAGAAGTCCTGACACATTGATCCACTATGTGCATCCTGCTATCTAAGTTTACGGGTACTAATTTAGTGCATGGCAATTGGAACTGGTTAAGAGCATGAGTCCACGAGGCAATGTCTGGAGCCTGGAAATTTGTGAGTTCCCTTGGCATTGTAGTAAATCAAAAGCTGTGTTCTGTGTAGACAGGTAATGTACCAGGATGTATGAGGACACATATTTTCTTATTCTGTGCCTTACCCAGGTATAATTCTCACCTGGTATTTTCATCTCTTGTAAAGGAAGTTTTATGCATTGATATTATTCCAATTGAGGTTTTCATGATGGGACACGAATTGCACACTCCTCCCATTCTCAATGTTTTTGGAAGGGAGAGAGATTTATTTCCTTTTCCTTTAACTTATTTATTTATTCACTTTACATCCAGACCCCAGGCATCCCCCTTCCTGATCCCTCCCCCTCATACTGCCCCTTCCTCTTCTCCTCTGAGAAAGGGCAGCCACTCTCACTCCATATCAACCCACCCTGGCACATTTAGTCACTACAGGAATAGGCGCATCCTCTCTCCCACTGAGGCCAGAGAAGGTAGCCCAGTTGGGGTAACAGAATCCAGAGCCAGGCAATAGAGTCAGGGACAGCCCCTGCTCCAGTTGTTGAGGACCCCACGCATAAAGACCAGGTTATACATCTGCTATATATGTGGGAGAAAGGCTAGGTCTAGCCCATTCTTATTCTTTGGTTGGTGGTTCAGTCTCTGGGTGCCCCCAGGGTCCCCATTAGTTTACTCTGTTGGTCTCTTTTCTAGAATCCCTATCTCTGCTCAGTTTCTTCAATCCTTCCACAACCTACCACAGGACTGCAAAGCATGTCGTCCAATGTTTTGTTTTAGCTGTGGGTCTGCCCTGTTTCCCTTGGCTGCTGGGTGACTCTCAAAGGACATATTTCTCCCTGGCTCTCCCTACACCAGATCCCTCACCCACTATTCCCTGCCCCAGTTGTTCCCCTCATCATCAACTCTCCCAACCAGTTTCCTCCCCTCAATGGTTCTTCATTAAATGATGCTATTTTGTTCTTTTGAATCCCTGCATTCATAATGAGCTTATGGAGGTAAAATGTTTTATTGTGAACAGCTTAATGAATACAAATTTAACCCTTATAAGGATGAGGGTGTGATGGATGGGAATGCCACCCCCCTGAAGCATTTATGTCTCCCTTCTCCTTTCCCTAGGTCCTTTCAACAAAAAGAGGCGGTGATGCTAAGGGGAGAAAGGCCCCTGCTGATGTTGG
Organism: Rattus rattus; assembly: GCF_011064425.1. NCBI lineage: Eukaryota > Metazoa > Chordata > Mammalia > Rodentia > Muridae > Rattus > Rattus rattus. Next base: position 61,719,271 of record NC_046154.1, read on the forward strand.
TGTTGTGCTCTCTTGAAGTCCAGCAAGCAAATAGTGGAGCTTCTATTTCTTATTGTTTTTCTACCCTTTTCTTTTTAAACATCTCAGTTTTGTTCATGATTTTATGGTGTGCAAGCCCCTCAGTCCATGAATATGAACACAAATAAGTAAGCATATTTGCCATGAGAATAACTCAATATACAGCCAACATAATAAGACTATATTAAATCCTTGAATACTTAATTCTTTCAACCAAATTACAGTGACTGAATCATTGCTTTAATTTTTGTTTTGTAATATATTCTTTGTTTCTAGGTTCTAATTATTTTTTAAAACATTTATCATATCGTCTGACTTGAAATGTTACTTAGCCACATAACATAAAATGTTTTAAGCAAATCTATACTTGTTGGAAAACTAATGGGAGAGTAAATGGAAAAGTTTTGGGTAAGGTGGGCTCTAAGTAACTTGGTATTTCCCAAGTACTTTCTACTGAGTACTAGTATTTGAGAAATTTTGTGGAAAGAAGGAGTTTAAGTTCAAGTAGTTATTTTGTAAAATTGTGTACTATTGTGTAGTATAGGAAACTTTAATTCCTAACAGAAACAGTGTTATAAAGGAAATACTACAAGGCAACAATCTCTTTAACACTGTTTATTCCAGCATTTACCATTTCCATAATTTACTCTCGACAACATATCTTCCTTATCCAAAAACAGTAAAGCATCCACAGAATGAAGTTGACTGATCCTATTATAACCTTATTTACTCTGAAAACGGGAGGCACAAGTGTGTATGAGATTCATCATGAATGCTTGTATATCTAGTTAAAGGGTAGTGCACCACTGCATGTATAGTTCCGCATTTGCAATGTCCTTAGGTGATGACTTTGGCTGTGGAAATAGCAATGATTTTTGTTATATTCTACCTATATTTTAGCCTGAATTTTATAAGCCTGAATATATTTCTGTATCAAATATTTAGATAATTTAGATAATTTATATATATACAAATTCTACCTGATTTGAAAGGCTGTCATTTTTATTTTTAAAAATGAACAAAAAATGAAAAGAACTAGTTAATGAAACTCTTTCTATGTATCAAATTTTATGCTAGAAATGTGAATATTTAAATCTCTCTGCAATTGTATTGTCTGGATGTCATTGTTCCCTTTTAGCTAAGAGCCTAGTCAGAGAGGCACAGACTAGTAATTGACAAGCCCAAAGTGGCTGTTCACGTTACCATCCAAATTAGGACACTTTGAGAATATTCGACAATTATCCTAGGACAATTTTCACAGATTAACTTTCTCACTTCCTCACTAGCAGACAGAGAAATGATTTGAACCCAGATTCCCCCAACTGATCCTCCTCCTATTATATCTTGCTGATCGTGATAAGAATAGAATTTGAAGATTGCTAGAGAAATCGTCTGTGAACAATAAGACAGAACTTCACAGGACTGCTTTAAAATGTTTTAAACTTAATTCATAGAAAAGAACAAAGAGTGATCAAAACATTAAAGAAATTATATCATTCACCAATAGAGCTGTTTTTAAAAAAAAATTCCCAACACAATGCCAGACAAATCCTACTTGCAGCATGATATGAACTGGCTGGGAATAATACTTTCTACAAGGTCTAATGTTAGTAAGAATCTTTTTTTAAGTACTACGTTACTTTTTATTTTATCAAATATAAGGATGATACAAGAAAACTAAAAAATATTCTGAAAACCACAACTGAAATATCTTAAATGGTTGTAATATAGAAGGGGAAAAAGAGTAAAGTAAATAGGATTGGTTAGTGCAAAGAGGAAAGTCAATAAAATAACTTTCAAACTACCTCTGGGTGCTCAGAAGCTACAAAATTCTTCATCTCTAAGAGGACAAACAGATAGAGTTGAACAGCAAATTGTGAGGTTCAGCATGTGAATATAAGTCATGATGGTGAAGACTATTAAATACCATGTCTGGTGTCTGCGAAGCATATCCAATGCTCTCAGGAAAGTCAGCTATAATATCATATTTGACCACTGCTTTCCTGGCAGGCAGAGAGATAGAAACAGTGGCCGGTGCTGTGAGGGGCTGTATGGTTGCCTATTGTGGGTATCAGGTGTAAATTGTCAGCCATTCAGCATTTCCCATTGACTGTAGTGAAAGACACAAGCTTGTTGTGATGTCATAAGAAGGTCTAATGGCATCTCTATGTTCTTTGCCAGCATCAGGCACATCCTGCACTACTACAATATGGAGAAGAAGCCACAAGGAGCACTCCCGACACACAGAGCCCTCTCAGGGATCTTTGCTTTGCCCTGCTGTTTACTTGAGCAGGGAAGCTTCCTATCCCCCAACCACTCAGCCTCAGTCTGCATCTTGCCAGTCTCTCTCGAAAACCATTTTTATTTTTAAAGGTACAACAGAAATGCCTTTTTGCTGCTGTTTTAACAGTAAATCTCTCCAGTCTGTCTCTAGTCCCAAGTGACAATTTTAGCTGCTTCTTTTTATGCTCAAAGTACATTTTCCCACCTTTATTGTGTCACATATCACATTATTTTTTAACTCACTTTCCCAGTGCCCTGAGTATGCTGTGAGCTCTCGGGGGACACAAAGATAGGATGAAAGAAGGTGACAAGGAATGGTGTCCAGCTTGCCTTTACTCTTCGGCTGTTCAGTTACTTATCACATAGGAGCTTCCAAAATTTTTTTATTGAGTCAATGAAGCAATTAATTACCTGTGGAGTGCGAAGAAATATTCAACATTCGAATCGTTGCTGTGGAAACCATATCTAGGGATTTCTATTGGTCTTCACATTCAATTGATTTAGACTTGTTTTCCAAGTTTCTTCTGAAAGCATTTTTACCTTCAAACGGCGGAATCGATAATGTATGTTTAAATGCTCCGCAGCCAACACGTGTGTCTGATCTATTCTATCAAAACCACCAAAATACCCAAGGCTCTAGGGATAAAACTAGCGAAGCTCATATCTATATAAAAAAAAAGGCTTTTTGGAAAGTATAAATGTTCTCATCAAATCAGATGCAAAAGAAGCCTCTGGGAGGCACACAGGCATTCAGGTCCCTCTTCAGCTCTATTTGGATATGAAGATAGAGAGCTGCCTTCTCCACAAGGAAAAATGCTGCAGACAAAAAAAAATATTCCATTATTAACATAAACATAGAGCAATATCACACTTCTTAAACGCTACTAGTCTCTGGTTGCTGTTTGTGAGATGTTTGCCTTTGATGTAAAGTTAATTTGTTTCTCTATATTTGCAACTCGTGTTGAAGCGTTTGTATTTTGAAGAAAATGGATAAGCAAGCTAAATAAGAGGCTGCCTATTTAAAGCACTGTGTTTACCTTCACAAGACAATATAGTTTCAAAACATCTCCGTAATGTAAACATTTATATTTCTAATTAGATTCTTTCTAGATTAAATTATTCTAAATTAGACACTTCAAAAAGCAAGGTGAAATTACACATTTATGCAATCTAATGAATTTGAGTCCTTTTGATTTAATGTAAATTGACTTTTCGAAAACCCAGTAAGAGCTAGGGAAAAAAATATAGTAACATGAGGCTTTAAGGTAACCCAGTTTTGTTCTACACAACCCATGATTTAGTATAAGCACCCTCTGGAAGGGATCCTAGGTCAGAGGCTCAGTCATCAGAAGGACAAAATGAGAGTATGGGAGGAGGTATTGGGATTGTGGTGTATGCTGGTGTGTTGGACCCAGATGAGCTTCGTCGGGTCTTTGTGTGGAGATTGTCTACCGTTCTACCATTCTACAAAAGATGGATATAAAATGAAAAGCATCCCCAGTACCAGGGAACACTTTTTATTCATCAACTGATTAAACTGTACAAAAAGAATACTCGGGTAGCAGAAATTTCATTAAGAGAAACTGACTGCTTTGTGTATATTCATTAAGATCTATTGGCCCATTCTTGACTAGGACACTTGAATTAGTGCATTAACATGAATGAGATTCAGACCAACATAAGCACAAATCTTGGAAATGTGTTTAGGACTGTTTGTATGAAAGAACCCCATACTGTGTGCCTGAAATAGAATTTTTCTTCTAATTGACAAATTTCTCATTTGGAAGAGTAGTTTATAGCCTGCCTGGAGTCTCTCTCTCTCTCTCTCTCTCTCTCTCTCTCTCTCTCTCTCTCTCTCTCTCTCTCTCTCTCTGTAAAATCCAGACAGTGTAAGATTCAACTCAAGTAACCTTTAGTTAGAGAGACTCTAAGTCAGACATAAGTCAACCTGCCTGAGTTACTCCCTCATGTCTGAGTGCTGTCTTGTTAACTCTATCTTATATACCATTTTATTAGATAATCTTCTGGATCCTATAGCTTGTGGTTTTGGCATTTCAGGCTATTATCTCTAGGATATACGTGTCCTACCATGGGTAAATGGTGAGTGCCATGGCAAGCTATACTTAGCCTGAACGTCTCCTGTCCATACACCTCACTGCCGAGGATCTGGCACTATGTGACCACTTATCTAATGTTCAAATATTCAGTATTGTATGGAGGCTTTGTGAATAGCCGCATTCAGCATGAATCACTCCCTCAACACTACTTTGATTGTTACTATCAGATTCGAGCTGATTTCCAACTCAGACTGAGAGAAACAATTAGGAACAGATCTTCCTAGGGGGAAAAAAGACTAGGCAAAACACAGCAGGAGAATCTCTGAATGATTAGCAAATGTAAAAAAATCTCTCAAAAACCAAGGAAGAAGATTGCATATTTTCTGACAGATAAATAAAATTTACACACACACATATATATGGACATACATATATGGATATATATATAGTTCAAAAAGGGTAGCAGCCTCTCAGGGATATGATTTGAGTGCCTAACCCACTATGACCATTAAAATTTGACCTCAACTTTAGATTGAGTAAGAGTTACATTATTATTTTTCTTGCAGTATTTTTCTTCAAAGAATGATTCCTTAACACTCAAAATGAGAATGAATTAGAGCGTCCTCATCCCAAAATGGAATCTAGAAAACAAAGACAGCAAGATAAAGATGACTATACCTAGCAGATGCCAAGTGGAAAATAATTATAATAGGCTGATCAGAGGGGATAATTGATTTCTTGTTACATGAACTGGGTGAAAATCTCATGCCTTTGGGGAGGCAAGGATGTGATAGTTGTAGAAATGGGGATGGGAAGTCTGAGAAAAATGTGTTACAATAGTATACAGCAGGGGACTTCGCACGAGACTTGGCCCTGAATCCTCACTCTTAGCTGAATTATAAGACATGAGACAGTTCTGGGACTCAGAAAAATTACAGAATCCAGGAAGAAATAATATCTAAGACTGGTTTGAACTCCTATTGTGGGAGAGTTGGCATTGGGAGTGTCTTGGCTAGCCTAGTCCCTGATAGAGCAGTTCTTTGAAGAGCCCTGCTGGATAAACAATCTGATGGGATCTTGGAAGCATTTGAACATTTTCCTGACACATTTTGAAGCCTATCATTGCGTGGCTCTAACCAGGAGTGAATTTGAAGGCTTAGAGGATACCCCAAAAGGAGTATAACTCTGGATGTTATGTCATTTCCTACTGTGGCTATGATAAGGCACCACATTGACTGAATACATAGGGTATTTGTTCTTTCACATTTAAGGATGCTCAAAGCCCTCAATCAACATTTTAATGGAGCCATATTTTCTCAAAGATTTTGAAGGAGAATCTGTTCTCAGCAAATGGCATCATCAGCGATCAGTAGTCATTGACTTGCCCCATCCACTAAAGGCACACAGACATCTTTCATGGTTCACATCATCCTTTCCTAGCATGACACTGGTCATATTGGATTAAAGAAAATTACATATACTTTCATCAAATTCAAACAGGGTGGCCAGAACACTAGTTTAATCTCTCCTTATCAAAATACTTTTGAGTCCCAACACTGTATGGCTCAGAGAATTTTTATCTGTTCTTAGATTGCTTTGTTTACTTCATGCCCAGCAACGTTCAAGAATAGACTTTGAAACAGTACTCTTTATTGTTGCTGTTGTTGTTTTAAAACTGTCATTCTATTAGACTTCAAACACAAATACTTATCTTCCAATGAAGTCTAAAAGAAAAAAATCCTGTCACAAGCTACCAAGAACATAGAGCACTGGTATCTTAGTTAGTGGTCAGTCCTCATTCACCCTGGTTTCCTATCCAGTTGAATTTTAGCCCAATGGCCTCAGTGTGAAGGCCAGCTCTGCCACTTTCTGTCCATGTGACCCTGGGTATATTTTGAATGATAGTTCCCTTGAATTTGCTTGTTTTAGCAAAATAAATAGTAGCTAGTAACCATTGTATTAGGAAATGCAACTAAAGGGAAAAGTATGCTGGCTTTATTACACTTCAGTTTGATAAATGTAGAAGATAAAGGAAACAGAAACAAATGAAATTTCCATGAAACACACACACACACACACACACACACACACACACACCAACAACTATACATATAAATTTCTCAGGGTATGAAATAGCATAGATTAATTACATATGAAAATGTTCCAAAATATTTTTAACATTGAAACGTAATTATCATTACAAGTTTTCAATTTTTTAAAGGTATTTTTTGGGTTAAATTAAACCAAGCAAAACCCTCTGCTGTTGTCTGGCCTATCATTGAAGGGTGGAAATGAAGAGCACACATCACTATTAGCTGTATTGTACGCTTTTATCTCCCTAACAGGAAAAGAGAGATTTAATTTTCTGTCCATTTAGAAGAGCTCTTGAGGTAGATGCTAAATTAGAGCCTAGAATAGAGGAAGGAAGTTCCCTCAGGGGATGGGGCAAGGGTATAACAGGATTTCTCTGTGGGGATGTGGAAGGTACTAAAGGGAAGGATCAAGAACAAAAGAGCTGGGACTTGATCAGAATCTGAGAAGCAGAACACAGAAGCTATGAAAATATGTATTCAGTGTTCCTTTATTTTCTTATCCTTTATTTCCTTGATTGTAAGAAAACAGTGCTTCTTATTTTAATACCTCTGAAGTTGGGACAGAAGTTGGAATGAGTGGTAATTGCTACTGGCCAGTGGCTATTTTGATCTGGTTTATCATCCCTCGATAGATATTCATATGGTCATCACTTCTGCTGAACTTTGGATAGTTCTGGTATACAACTGTTGAATTTAATTGCTATTTATAATGCCCTTTAAAAAATGCTCTGTGATTCAGCATTGAGGCAGAAGTTGTTACACATACAGGAATATACAGAAATGGACTACCAGGAACAAAGGTGATTTCTGTGAGGCAAATGGTCATCTTTTCAGGACTGTTGACAGCCCCTTGTTCTCTCACAAAACATCAATTTGATTTGCAGAATCTAAGGAAAGAAAGTATCCAGAAGTAAAAGCCATGTTAGAATCCATCATTTGATATTGAACATGTACATTAACATGAAGCTTCACACTTCTGTGCCAATCCTTCCATGACTGGAGAGAAGCTCACTGAGTTGTGTAGATGTTGGTTCATTTTGGCTAATAGACTGGTTAATTTTCTTGCATGACGTTTTTATTTATTTGATTTGTATAAGAAAATTTATAATTAAAAAAAATCTCTCTTGAGGACAAGAAATATGTACACAAAAGGGCTTGCCTATCACATTCAAAGCTATAAACAGGAAACTACTAAATTCCCAAGAAAACTGGGAGCCTATATGCAACACTATATGTGGCTGACCCATGTGTAATATAGGCCTATTTTTAAGGCATTAGGTCATAATTTAATAGCCCTTTTTTATCCTTCTAGCACATAGTTCAATGGCCTATCTTCTAACCAGTGGTATCATAAATGTAATGGTCTATGAGTAAATTATAATATTGAAATTTGAAAGAAGAGGTGAAAGAGATCAAGCAATATCATGAGGTAGTAGAAATAGAGGAATATTTCATAAATAAGCAAGGAAAAAGATATAGAGTGGGTTAAAAGTACTCTTAGACTTAAATTTTTTAAAAAATGTTTGAAAGCATTGTTAGAATAATTTCCTCCTTATATTTTTATGTAAGAAAAAGAATAGAATCTTAAACCCAGTTTTCTTTCTAAAAGAGATTTGGTAATGTTTATGTCAAAGCTGTGTAATATTTAAAAGGGCAGCACAAACAGTCCACCAAGCCCTTGGTTTGATAAATGCTCATTAAAATTCCACTTCTTCTGCTTTCCTCAAAGAAAGAGGTCTGTTTAAATGAAGTCTGTGCTCATAAGGCCTGAGTCATTAGTCTACAATGAGCATGAGGTATTAACACTCCAACCTTGAAACATGAAACATCAGGATTTAACATTTTAAAATTAGACAGGGAGTTCATTTGAATAATATTTTCATTTTGTGTGGTGCCTCTTTCCTAATGTGTTTAATCTGAAATATTTTTTCTGAATGTAATTCTTCTCTTGGAAGACCACTAATGCAGAAAGTGACCTGCTGTTTTCTGTACAGAAAAGAACTCTGAAGCGGCGTGGGGAAGAGATGGCCTTTGTTGGGGTTGATGAATAGGGGCAGGCTTCATTGAGAGTTTGATTTTCATCACAAATTAGAGCTTAGAGGAGAGTGTGAGGTCCAATACTGAGCCAAGGAAAGACTTAGCTGTCATAATTTTGAAGTGAGAGAAGTAGACTCCAGGAAAGTTGAAGAGCATCTTTGTTTTGCCTAGCTATTTGAGACTTTGCTTAATTACAACCATCAGTAGAATTGTGTATCTCACAAAAGCCACCATGTAAGCACATGTAAAATGTCACAGCAACACAAAAATCTAGGTACCTTAAAGAATGTGTAACCATAAAGGCTCAACAGTATTACAACTGTCCAGATGAATTATCAAATCTTTCTAAGTTCACATAGTGGGAAGACGGTATATAGCCTTATAGGCAGGTACAAAAACTCTCTGGGGACCATGAGAGAACACTGCCACCATTGCCTGTCACTTGTCTTCCCATTCGGGTTCTCCCATTAGAAGTCCTAAACTAGGATCTTTGCCTTAGTTACCTGTCTTGGAACTGACAAAATCAACTTTAGAAACGAAGCTTTTTGTCCTCAGTTTTAGAATATAGATCACGGTGGAAGAGACATCATGTCAGCAGAGCCTAAGGCAACTGGTCACAGTGCCACAGTGGGAACCAGGAAGAGATGGATGCAGGTATCCAGCTCACTTTTCCTTTTCTATACATTAAAATCTATACCTACACCACCCCACTGAACACAAATATGTCACAGGCTTGTCTCCTTGGTGATTCTAGAAGTCATCAAATTGATAATGAATATCAAACATCACAGTCCTCTTCACTCACTAAACAGAGAGAGAGAGAGAGAGAGAGAGAGAGAGAGAGAGAGTCTGTAGACCATACTTTTGTTCAACTTAGAACCACTAAAACTTAAAGGAAACTTTATATTTGGGAAACTAAATGAAAATAAACACCAAGTATAGAAATATAAAATGTAATATCTTCTTATTTGGTTTTACAGGCATGTCTTGACTTATCTATTATGTTTTATACTTCCTGTAAGAGCTAAGAGCCTCCCAGGAGCAGTAGATAGATAGGCACGTTTTTAAGACCTAATACAACAGATAGTGCTAAATCAGCTGTACTCTGCTAAAAATATGTTTGCAAGACTCTCTGGTCTCACTTCACATCCTTTTCTAACTTGAAACCTACAGTTTTATCCAAAGGTCTGCGATGCTTCTAGCACCTACCCAATTCCATCGTGTTCTGAAATCCTGCATGCTTCCATATTCTGGGCAGTACTTCACGCCAAACCAGCAACACCAGCCCTAGTCACTTGTTTCTATGCAGTCAAAAATCAAAGCTCTGTTTCTTGCCCAGTTCTTTCTCTCCATCACAAGAAAATAACATAACAGACCTCATAGAGAAGATCTAAAGCACGGACCTAAGTCTATATTCAGGCTCATTATTTAACGGTGTGGCCCAAGAAAATTGTCTTGCTTCTATGAGTTGCATTTCTTCCTTTAACTATTCAACATATAACTAATAACATGTCAATCTTTCTAAGTCAGCAGTTCTCAACCTTCCTAGGGCTAAAACCCTTAAATGCAGTTTCTCATGCTGTGGTGACCCCCAACCATAAAATTAATTTCACTGCTACTGCATAGCAGTAACTTTACTGCTGTTATGAATTGTAATGTAAATATGTGTCATGCAGAATATCTGGTGTGTTACCCACAAGGGGTTCACATCCCATGGGATGAAAACTTCTGATCTAAGCTAAATTTATACTGTCATTCTTCTATTTAACAGTTCTGAAAAACCTCATAGAGCCTAAAGAATAAAGAACACATGAACTGCAAAAGCCTCATAATTCTATCCCCAGACATTTTGTCACAATCTCTGATTGTGCATGTCCTGCTTTAGCAATCAGGTTGTTCCTTCATAAGACCTCACAAACCTCAGTTATTAATAACGCATCCATCCTTATAGAGATGTTTATTCCATGGTATGTTATGCTCAATGCAAACAGGTCATCTCATCAAATTTTTATTCAGGAAATTTTTTAATTTCCCTGGTCAAGTACTGGTATCTTGACATTGCCAGGATAGAAATATTTATACAGGGAGAAAAAAGCTAAAAGTTAGGAATGAACAAAAGAAGGGGTGAAAGTATCCCCCCAAAAATGGAGTGTGAGCAGAGTACCTCATATTATTGACCAGCCCTCCTCTCTGAATCATTTACTCTGATCTACAGTCTCGTTTTTAATGCCAAACTGAGTTTCAACTTTAAAAAACCTGGCAACAAAATTTGTAATCTCCAAATTTGTTAGTCTATAATAGACTTCATCTTTGTCCATAAAGACCTATTAATCTGTAGAAGAATCTTCAACATACAGCACGAAAGTCAAAGATTGCAGTTAAGACTGTTTGCTGCAGGTATTGTAAATCTAGATTGGACCTCTAGTCTTTCACAAATAGATTTGAGATGACTGGTATATAAACAAATATAAATATAAAACAACCTAATAAAATACAAATGGAAAACCCAAGCAAAAGGGGAAATAGATTTATGCTAACTAAAATATCTGCCGCTATATTTAACTACTATGTTTTGCCCTGAGCTTCCTGGCAACCAGAGCAAAACAAATGGAAATCTAATGAGTTACATTATTGAAAATGTGAATTTCTCATTATGGAAAGAAGACAACATTTATGAAAAGAGATGGAATTTTTTTTCTCTGTTAAACTCTAAAAGGTATATGCTTCTAAAGCCTTGTATACAAGATAATGAGTTTGTATAATGGATAATATGCTTAATAGTGTCCTTAGACAACAGACCCAATATAGGCTGTTTCCTGTTGTGAGCCCCAATCAAAGTCGAGATCTCAACCTGAAACACCAACTCCCTCATGTTATCCCCATGAGAAGATGACTGTAGAAGCAAGTGCATACTTCAAGTGGATAAGTATGTAAGTCACTCATAAAATCAACTTATACACAGTATGGTACAGAAAGGCAAAGACCTTGAGTATCACACCTATTTACTACTCCTCTCAATAATATCCAAAATGAAGAATTACTAGGCAGTCTTGATGGCATGCTGTGATAAAGTGAGGCTTTGCCTTTAAATTCTCCTTTCAGGCAGGTACAGCCAGCAGCCCTGTGCTCTGCAAGTGATTTCCACCTACAGATTCAGACTACTAATGGAAAAGTGATCTCAGAGACAAAACGTTAAGGCAATAACAAATCTAAAAGCAAATAGGAGAGGCTAAGTGTGTGTCCCTGTGCTAAAGAATGTGCTTAGCATGTTGCGGGCACTACCTTCAATCCACTGAATCATCCATCATAACAAAATAAAACAAGATCCAAAACCATCCCCACAAGGACCAACAATACAAAAAGGATGAAGATAAGCAGAAGTGATAGCAGAAATTAGGATAAAATTCATAAAGATGAGACTCAGAGAGAGGGGCTTCAGGGTGACTAGAATGTGCTTGCCAGAGGCAAGTGTTTGGATCAATACATTTGAGGGATTTGAAAGGACTAAACAGTATTCACATGTTTTGAAAAATAAGAAAATGGAATACTTTCTATCTTTCTTATTAAAGTGTTAAGCCTTTAAACCAGTATTCCCTATAACATAAAAAAAAATCGATCATCTCTTTCTCCATTAAAACAAAGGTAGAAATAGAATATTGTAAGATGTTGTTATTTGAATGTCTCTTACCTTCAGACAAGTTGTGACAAGTCTTAAGACTGAACATTACGCATCATGTACTAGCAAGATTTTCTTTGTCCTTTCTAACTGGGAAACTGGTGATGGAAAGAATTCCCTATACCCAATGTGAGTCTTCTATGACCATAAGGATATATATACCCTGTGTGCTTTAAAGGAACACTTGGCTCCAAACAGAATGTAGAACCACAACAACTGACAGGATGATTTAACTGGAAACGTATTTTCCAGATGACTGCAGAGCCTGGCTTACTGATACTAAACAAGCAAATAAGGGAATATCTACCACCTGGCCCAACAGGAAGAAGATGCTAGACCAATTTTCTTTGTCACCTGTACTTAGGAAATTATATCTCTTACCTGGAATTATGACAGGCTAAAAAAGTCATTTTATGCCTCTTTTCATCATAAAATTCTACAAATTGTTTATATCACAGCTCGTAGTAAAATCCTAGATATAAATTACTCAAAAAATTATTTAATTCAAAATACAGCAGAAAGTTAGAGACACACAGAGACAGAATGAACACAAGTGAGCTATACCTTGTCCATTCTACTTTTTGCTATACCTGACATCTGTCTCAGAAGATGAAGATACCACAGGAATCTGCAACTGTAGAGTGATAAGATTTAGCACATGATTAAAAAAAGAATGTGTGCTTAGGCTTGATTTGACAAGCTATAGTCCAGCCTCGATGTTTTGTGTGCCTGGGTGATAATCTTTTTATCCAAACTCTTCCAAGGACATTTGACCTGCTGTTGTTAAGCTTTCTTCCTTGGATTACTAGTCTTATTCTATTTTATAAAATGCCTGTTTTTCTTCCTGTTAATCTTTATCTTAAGCTTTCCGCACATGAGCATCTTCCTTCCTTGCATCTACATTTGACCGCTCACTGTTAATATTAACCTCTATGTAAGATTAAAGAAGAGAAACAACAACCCCCTCACAGTCAGCTGCCACCTAAATCTTAAAGTCACCATCATTCATACATAAGTCTAATTTATCTTTCCATGACAGGTGACTGTAAATAACCCTGCCATTAAGTATTATTTACTAAGAAGCAATAAAAATTTCAAAAATTAATGCATTTGCAATACAGGGAAGATTCATTCTAGCTGTCCAGTTCTGTATATTGAGATGAGCTTGCTCCATAAGCACATATACTCTCTGTACATGAATTCTGAAACAAATGCAAAATAGACTTCAGGTAAGACTGTAGACCATAAGTGCATGCAATTTAAAAACCTACTACAAAGCAAAGGAAACAAACACTAGAAAAAAGAGAAAGCATACAGAGTGGAAAACTATCTTTGTCAAAAACGTATTAGCCAAGAGAGTAATTAACATCCAGAATATATAAAGAGTGCAAAAATGCAAAAGAAAAGAAAAAGAAAAAGAAAGAAAATCCCATCAGTAACTAGGCTGTTTAACTAAGTTGCTATTTCCCAACAAAAAAATGCAAATGTCCAATTGTTATGTATCCTTAAATCCACAAATAAGTGTTTTCAGCCCGCATCAAAGAAACTTCACCTTGCAACAGATGGAGGTCACTACAGAGAACCACAGCCAATCAAATTCAAGAACAAGAGATCGTATGGTGTCACGTTCTAAGTAGTACATCTGCAACATTGTTTGCATACCCAGGGCTCAGCGATCATTACAAAAGAGAAGGGCAGAAAGAGCCAGAGGGACAGTGACAGGAGCTTTGCCAAGTGATTGTTCACAGAAAGGTCAGAGAGGCTGTACATATGAAGTCTTCTCAATATGGCTGCCTAAGCAAAACCTGAACAACAATGACACCAGCAGACATGCTAACAGGGAAGGACCAAGGTTTGTGGAACTCAACACACGAAAAAGAACTGTGAGCAACTGGGGAGTACTAACAAAAGAAAGAGTGTTCCTGCTCAAGGAAGACTTCCCCAAATGGTTACCAAACAGCAGATGATCAGCCCTGAGGTCATATACACATATGTAACATTAAGCAGATTAGGTAGGGTTTATGTATGTATGTATGTATGTATGTATGTATGTATATATGTATACATATATGTGTGTTTGTATGTATGTATGTATACATATATGTCTGTATGTATATAATGTATGCAGAAATATATGATTGAAGAACTATATATATATATATATATATATATACAAAATTTAAAAATAAAACATAAATTTGAGTGCATGGGAGGGACTGTAGGAAAAAATAGAAGAGAGAAAAAATGTAATTATATTATAATTTCAAGCAATAAAAAATATAAATAAAATTTAACTTAAAATTGTTAAATGGGGTTATTAGATGGAGGATGTAAAGGAGCCATGTATATTTTCTAAATTTTAGGGAGCCTTTTATCATTGTTAATTTATATTATCATTATTATGAAATGTATCTCCCTTTACTCCAAAAATAAAAACTATCAGATGAAGGAAATGGCCCTTTCGCTTCCAAAAGCAAGAATTATAATCGTATCCATAAACAGCTTTTTAGCCTGGAGAGATGGCTCGGCACTACAGAGAAGTTGGTGCTCTTGCAGAGAACAGGGTTTGTTTTCTAGTACCCATATCAACCTATTTGCAAATACTTGTGGCTCTAGGTTCAGAGGATCTTTATTAGACCTGCACTCACACAGTTAATATACATATACTCAATACACATAAAATGAAAACTATACAATAAACCTACTTTTAAAAAGAAACTAGCTTGTAAAGGTTTAGCTGCTTCATCTCAAATTGAGTTAGCATTACCATATCAAAATTGGTATTGGTAGAGGTGGAGTTTGTCAGGAAAGGGAATCTTCAGATGCAAACGTGTTACCACCTTCTCCTAAATGCACACTTTGGCACTGACCGCATGCTACCTAGTGTTAGCCTCTCTACAGTGAATGCACATTTATTATCTAACTTTAATGAAAACTCTTCTATTCCAAAATTCTGGTATTAAAAATACAATATAATGATCTTTTACTTCAAAGAACAAACCTTCTGAAAGGCAGGAGATACAGACAATTGTCAGGAGGTGCTACAGTAAATCAGGAAGGAAGACTGGAGCTAAAACAGGCAGTTGTGCCATGAACACTCAGAGCGGGGTCTTATATCAGATGAGTAAAGGGCAAGGTTGGGATAAAAGTTGATTCTGAAAGAATAACTCAGAGACTTTTAAAAAAGAGAGAAACAGAAAATATAAAGAGAACGATAAGCATGTGGTGAGAACGGCCCTGCAGAGCATAGAGCCTCACAGAACAGCACGGTTTGGAGCGACCTGATAGATTTACATTTTTAAAACAAATGACACTAGCAAAGTATGGTGACACATACTGTAATCACAGCTATTCAGAGACTAAGGCAAGGGGATCACAAAGTCAAGGCCAGCCTGGCCAAAGCAGTGAGGCATGTCGTGAAAAAATGCTGCATCTGGAATGGTTTGAAGCCCAGCTGGAGCCATGACTAGAGGCAGCAGCAAGGGGATGAAAAAGGACAGACACACAGGCCATAAACACATACAGAACAGCTAGGATCATTGGGCCATGGACGCTCTAATGGAGTAGCGCCAACTATACCACAATCTGGAACCGTAGTGTGTTGAGGAGTTAGCTAGTATTGGTAGGAGGTAATATTGTATTGAAGCTACTATTGTAGGGAAGCAGTCTTGGGATATAAATATCTGCGAGGAGAAATCTACAGCTGCTAGTTTTTACACACACTGGTCAACCATTTGTAGACTTGCGTATTTGTACACACTGTCAAAATTCACATTTAGACAAGAGGAAGGCTTTGCTCTCAGCCTACTTAGGGAAAGGCTTTGCCTTTTTTTGTGACTTTTTAAAATTAATCAATTTTGTTTACAAGTTATCCCACTTCACAGTTACCTCTTCCACCAACCCCCATCCCACAATATCCTACTTTCTGGTTACTGGAAGCATTTGGTCCTTGACACAGCCCTGGCCATGTTGAAGAGTACACCTCTTAGCATTTCATCTGCTCTTCACACATTCACTCATTCATTCCTCTGCTTCCTACAGAAAAAAAGAATTAATACAAAAAGGGCAAAGAATGTGTCTCAATGGTACTGAACTTCTAGTCATCTAGAAACAAAAGATTTGTATAAACAAAAGATTGAAGAGGCCTAAGATAACAGAGTTGCATTTGTAGAGGAACTAAGAGATTAGCTCGATGCCGAGGAGGCGGTGTTACTTTGGAAGAGGTGAGGTGGAAGCAGAGACCAGGAATGACTTCTAACTGGCTAAATCCATGTGCTAACCTGGACAGTGTCCTCATTTCTAGGGCACAATCTTTCTTTCCTTCAAAACCACCTCACCCTGTATATCACATAGACTCCCCACAACCCAGGCCCATGCCAGTGGTGAGACACTCTCAAGGGAAATGAGCAAACACAGATCCATATCCAGGACTGTGCTGTGATGCCTTAGCTGAGGAAAAATGATGGCCAAGTGTTCACACAAGCTTGGTACAGTCAATGCCCACACTCTCACACTTTGTTTCATGACCACTCAGTCCTTCATAGCTACCATGACAACTGACCCCTTGACAAGCACCAGTAACTGCAGGACTTTTTCCACTGTGCCTTTTTACATTGAAATGCAGATATTTGGAAAACAGTGGGAGCTTTCCTTCCTTAAAATACTGATAAGTTAAAAGACTGCTCTAGATATGACATGAAAGCCTCCTTTTACCAGGAGGTGATGTGCAAACTGTCAAGGGAGGGAAGTAATCAACAGCCTATTGTAAAGCACAGACTAGCTGTGATTCCCATGAACCACAATGATCACCACAGCATGTATCCCTAAAGGTGTAATAGATACCCTCATATCTTGATAGTATCCAAGAGCTGTCAAATTTGATTTAAAATCTGCTCAACAGAAGGGAAATCATGCCAGATACTGGAAATCAAACCAACTACCCAGGGTTAATAAAACTGTGGATCTTAGGGGAGAGCCTACTACTGCCACTTTATTAAACCAATGCAATTCTCAAGTGTGTTCTAAATACTCATATTTGTACTCATGGGTAGGTATAGGTCTTGTCCTCATCAAAGAAGCTTCTTTTTGCAGCAGAGATCATTACATAAAGTGACGGTTATTCAAAATGCAGAGATCAACTGACCATGAGAGGCAAAAACTCAACATATACATCTATAACACAACTTCTATACCTAAGGCTCAGGGACATCACAGAAGAGAGCACAGAAAGAGTATAAGAACCAAAGGAATGTGAATTGTGCTGTGAGGGTGTGTTTCCTGTAGGGACAGGGAAGTTACAGATATGATGCATCAACAATGTCACTGTTGTAAAAAGACCTGGAAAAGGGACAATGTCAGTGGACATGCTATGTGGTATGGGGGAATTTCATGGGACCTCAACCCTAGACAAAGAACTACAGGCAACTAGTGACTTCTGGAAGCGGGAGAATTAGTCTTTCCCAGGAATGAGAGCCCTTATTTGTTATCCAGTACCAACTGGTCGGCCTTGAAATCAGAACATGATCAGACTCAGCAAGGTGTGTGTGTGTGTGTGTGTGTGTGTGTGTGTGTGTGTGTGTGTGTGTGTGTGTGTGTAACAATGAAAATCATAAAAAAGAGAGGGAAGAGGAGAAGAGAAAAGGTGAAAATGATGTAACTATATTTTAACTATTTTTTGAGACTTGCTGTCATCAGATATTATACTCCATGTATTGTCAAACCTCTTCCATACAAGCAGTTAAAGAATAACTAACAGAAAACTCGGCTCGGGCTTCAGCACAGAAAACGTTACCGCAAATCCCGTGCCCAAAGTCCTTGGCATTTGTCCCACTTTCTCCTGGAAGCACAAGGTTCCTGGCACAAAGGTCAAGGTCAGAGGGACTAACTTTTCCTATACATCTACACAAACCAACCCTCACACCAAAACTGCAAGTGCACACACAGAAGTGGGGGGTACAGACAGCAGCAAAATTATCTTAAAGTGTATTTGTAAATCTTAACATCTGAGGAAGTTTGGTCATTCTTCTAAGTAGAGTCTACTGCTTTCGAGGCTAAAATGAATGGACTTTGCTGTTCATTTCAACTTGTCACTTATACCTAAAGTCTTTGCAAACAAAAAATAGTGTGTGCCAACTCTATGTGTTCTGCACACATAACCACGGGCCTCTCACCTTCTTAAATAACTTGCTAAGTAATATCTGAATGTCACTTTACTTCTTCAAATAACAGAACAATGCATTTTAAAAAGCCACTTGGGCGATTTCAGTGTGTGACGTGGCAATGAATATGACATTTATGAACATCTAAGACTCTTTCAACTTCATTTTTCCATTTCTGTGGGTTCTCTAGAGCATTAAATCATCATCAAATTTGGTGAGCATATTTACTACATATATGTTTTTACATATCATAGATTACGTACATTTGCATGTTACATAGTGTGTGTTTCCAATACCTAGAAGCTGTGGTATATTATATGGGAAATATAATCATACTTTTAAGTTTATATTGTGTGAGAACTAAATCTCAGATCTTAACATTTATACTTTTGTTTAAAACACTCATCAGATTATTGCAATGTGTGTGCCCAAGTATAATACATGAGAAACTTGTAGTCACTGTCCCTGTCTCTTGCCTCTTCCTTTAAAGCACACTCTGCTAGTCCCAGGACAGTATTTAGTCACCAGCTGTGAGTGACATCATCCTCTCACATGTCATCCTCCATATCCATTTCAGAACACACGCTGGAACTGTGCGATATTTCCCACAGGGTCAGGTAAAGGGGAAAGCTTCTTCCTCCACGGATAGGGTTGAACGATGCAAAGCAGGTCAAGTTAAAGAAAAAGCCGCTCTGTGAAATTCAAAGGCAGAGTTCACATTGAATCTTTGACAGACGTTGCTTTTAAAGAGACCTATCACTAAAACATGCTGCTCTCCAGGTGACTCCACATATATTTTTAACGCAATTCGTGTCAGTATTGGCACTGTGTTTTGAGGGTAAGAGGAATTAAAATGATTCTGAGCACCCGAGGTGACTCTATTGACACATCGGATTATGCTTAATGTTTCGCCAGCAAAGCAGAGAGGAGCAAAGGACTAGCATGTCTGGTTATTAAAGCCCTTTTCCAGCCAGGACATTGTACCTTGCAAAGAAGGAGAAGTTCAAATAGAGTCTAAAGGCTTTGAATGTAAAAGAGACAAGGTACCTTTTAAAGGATATGCTCGTTCTTCACAGGAGAAATAGACAAAACCTCGCTTTCTGTGGCGGTCTCGGGATGTTCTCTCTTGGAATTCCCTGGTTCCAGAAGCCCAAGTTGCGTGGGTGTGATCACAGTGGGCTTCAGATCCTAGAGGTGCCTTGGTGGTCCACAGAGGGAATGCCAGAGAGTCTGGGTCTGTCCTCTCCACAGGGGGATATCGAAGCCAGGCTCTGAAGTGTCAAGGTCTTCCTGAACTGTAAAATGTCTTGCAATATTAAACCTAATCATACAGAATGGACCAATAAGGAAGGCCATTGGTACAATTTGTTGAAAAAAATCATTCTTAAGCCAGAGACTAAAACACAAAGATCACTAAAGAGTATACTCTCATGAGGTCCGGGGGATGCCATTCCTAAGAGTCACTCTTCTTTTCCAAGATAAAAACACACCTAGCTAAAACCTACCTGAATATTTGGCCATGACTTTATACAGCTGTGCACTTTATGTATTTATTCATTTTAATTAACTAACAGGATATGTATGCATTTGTTGCTTCTGGCATAGCATGTTGAGCAACATACCTTGTGGAATGTTGTGTCTTTTGTTTACAAGGGAAATCATGAATATCCATTTACTTAGTATTTATTCAAGGATTTAAAAATATCTGGCCCTATGCAAGGAAACATTGGTATTTTGTAAGGGTAGAAAACTTAGGGTTCCTGGACTTAGCAGGAATTATCACCAAGCAGGAATTCATTGTGAGAGATAGGCTAGAGGATTTATGTATAACTAAACATCCCCTTTACCTTTGCTTCTCGGTGTTCATTGTGAGTTTGTTTGCTTTTTATCTAATTCAAGGCAACTGGGGGACAGAAAGTACCTGTTCTCACCACAGACTAAGACTATGGGCTTTCTAAAACACATTTCTTTGTTGGTGTGTTTGTATAAAAATCTAAGTGGAAGAAAGCAGATAATTTGCCTTAAAAGACATATTTTACAGCTATCTGTGAAAAACAGGAAAGCTTGCCTAGTTCTGGGAATCTAAAAGCATTTTTTCCCTGAAAGCTTTAAAAATGCTTTTCACTGGACAGATAACAGATTTAAAGCAGACAGAAATAAATGACAGACCTCAGAGGGACTTACCTATGTGACACAGCTACTTGCCTCATGGGCTAAAAACTCCAGCTTTTCACAGTGTTTGTCAGGGCTGACTGTCCTGCTGCCAGCCAACACACATTGGCAAATCAGGCAGTGGCAGAAAAAGAGCTTGAGAGGAACTCACGTGACCAGGACATGATGCTGAGCCAAGCTCTACCACAGACTGGCTGTAAAGTCCAGCTCCTCCCTCAAGAAGATTAGGGTGATGAACTCAAGCCCAAGTGCTGCTAAAACGAAGAAATGATGGTGTCTATGGTATCTATGCACAGGATCAGAACACAGGGACAGTTTACCAGCGCGATGTTCGTAGACATACCTTGAAAGCATTCTGCCATCAAGAACTCATTTTTTGCACATCCATGTACGAAGGCCCTTGCAAACGATAACCTTCCATCACTTTATTTAAACCAAATGTGCTTAATATACATTGTGCTATGTCCACCTCAAATCCCCAGCAATATGTATTAGCTTCAGTGAACTCTCCTGCTATTGAGATGTATTTTCCTCCCAACTGAGGTGAGATCCTAAGAGGTTTCTCTTGCCCTAGCATTGGTACCTAGTACTATTAGATCTCCATCCAAAGAGGACAATGGGGTTTGTTGGTTTGTTTGTTTGTTTGTTTGTTTGTTTTAAGCTTTTTATAAGTCTTTGCATCTACTTACGTATGACTAAAACATGATAGTCCTGGTAATTACCCAGAGGCTGTTTCTCCAGTGTCTACACTAACACAGGGAGGAATGCAGCTTTAGCTCTGTCCAAGGTATCTTCACCACTGAGAACATGAAACTGCACCATATTACTCAGCCCAGCCAGTGGCTATTTCTCCACTCTTTCCCCAACAGGCAGAGTAATGAAGCCCTTAGTCTATGACTACCCTTCTCCCTCCTTAGCCAAAACTATGCTTCTCTGAACATTACCAACTCCTAAATAACTAAAAAGAAATACACCTTTTTTATATGTCTGATTATTTGTATGTGCAACATAATCTCCCAATGGAGTCTCAATGGGTATAATAATCCCACTCCAGGGCAGGCCCCATACTTAGGAGTAGATGGCCAATACATATAAAACTCCAAACAAAACGTGTGTGTGTGTGTGTGTGTGTGTGTGTGTGTGTGTGTGCGCGCGCGCGCGCGCCCATGCGCATAGTCTTTGTTTTGTTTGTTTGTTTGTTTTTAAGAGAGAGAAAGAACATGATGTTTAATGGGTAGGCAGATGGGGGAGAATGTGGGAAGAGCTGAGGAGGGGAAAAATATGATCTGAATATATTGTATGAAATTGCCAAAGAATAAATAAAAACATTAAAAATTGTTTAACAAATATAATTACTGTCCTTAAATCAAGATATCTTGGACATGTGATGAAGAAGAAATGAATAACCAAACTTAAAGAGAACAGATACAATATTCTAACATCAAGTTCATGATAGCCGATATCAAGAGTGAGAAAATCAACCTGAGAAGCTGGAGAGCACTTCCCAGATGAGTGAGTTCACTGTGGATGGACAGCCAATGCCCAACCAGATCTCAGGCACAGAAATGTTCTCCCCAGCAATGAAATAGCAAATGCCTTGGGAAGGATGAATATCACAGTACTGTGTTTATGCAATATATGGACCCAAGAATATAGCAGAAAGAGAAAAGACTCGGGCAGCAGGGTCACTGGATCACAAAGGACTTAGCCCATAGGCAACAGGATAGTTAGAAAATTTCATCCGTGGAAATACTGCAACTTCATCCTTACTGAGAGCGGGGGTGGGGGGGATGACTACAATGTAAAGCCTAGTGGGGATAGATGGCAGTGTCAAGAAGTCCACCCAGTTAGAAATAGAGTAGTGACTAAACCTGAAAACTTGGCTGAAAGAGGAAAACTGGAAAAGTACTTGACAAGCTAGTCCAAGCTCTTAGCTGTGGGTTGGGAATAAGGAAGGTAGCAGGAAAGATTTCTATCACTGGTCACTTGAAGCTCTCAGGAGCAGATTAAGAACTGGGTGGAACACATCATATACAAACGTGAAAATGTCCAGAAGAATACCATGATTTTTACACCATTTATATGAAGAAAATAAGAAAACAAAATGGTTAACCACAATATCGATGTTGTAAGCATTACTGTATATCAATAAGAAGGTGCTTTGCACATGCTAGAAAAAATAATTTTTAAAGACCTGGTCCGATAGCAAAGCCAGCTCCACTCTGCCGATCTGGCAGGGTAACTGAGAAGGACGGAGCATTACTTCACTGTTTACCAAATGCCCACACACAATTAGAAAGTAACTGTGTGTCCTTCTTGCTTCTTCTTATCTTTTCCAGATAACTATCAAAAATAATCACTTATATTCACAGTACAGAAACAGCAAGGCAAAACATGTGGAATCCCTGGCACATCAGTTTGGAGTGTCATATAACGCCTTTCACTGGAACAAAATATGTGCAGTTCTTCCCACTCCCTCAGGTTCAAGCTGACAGTGTGGAGAATCTCCTCCAAACTGCAAATTATTCTGAATTGGACACACACGCCACGCATTCGTGGCAGCCCAGCACTTGGCACTTATCGTGTGCCCCGTCAACAAATTCAGGAGAAAATGACTTTTCTCCCTTCAGGCAGTACACTACAGAAAAACCACGGTGACAGTCCTTTTCTGGTGTTATGTTTTGTGGGAGGAGAGAAGTTCATTTCAAATTAATTTATGATCCATGAGAGAGAAAAAAAAAAGCTAAAACATGCCTCACTGCACCTGGAAACGCAGCGTGCCCTGCTCCCTTGCAAAATCCATTCGAGGGACTCTCAGGGTCCTATGCGATTTCCCCTCCTCTTGGGCCCAGCTACCAGTGTTAGTGCCTGCTATTCAGAACCATGGAATCAATTTACAGAGTCAAAGATACCTGTCACCTGGAGAAGCTTGAAGAGGGAGCACTAAATGCCACAGCAGCGTGTGTGCTCTAGAGGAAGAATATCAGTCCGCCACAGGCGTCACTACGGACTATCGTGCATTTGTTTCTGAGAAGCAAACCACGTCTTTTTCTTTTAGGAGAGCCTCCTTTCTCCTTCTTGGAGTCTGGGCAGGGCAACAGCAAGGTTTTAGCCAGTCTCGCAATGAAGAAACACTTGTCAATAACCAATTGGTCCCATTTGATCCAGAGATTACACAGACCAAGAGACTTCATTACAAGCACTGTATGTGTCAGGCCCTAATGAAAGTTGTTTTTCCTGCAGGGCTCATGGATCCATATCTATTTTGCTGTTGCCCAGCTGTCTCATAACTCAACTACGAAGTTTGCCTTCAAAGCTGGCTTTTGGCTGACACCTGCTTCGACTGGCAATATTACTATCACTCAAAATTGTAAGGCAATTTTTTCCAACTTTATAAACTTTTGCTAAGCCTTAAAATAACTCACACCCACCACGTTGCAACTAAAGTTACATTAATTAGTACAGGAAAAGAGAAAAAAGATTTTGGCATCCAACACAAATATCCACTCTTCAGGAGTTATTTCTTTTGTCAGTATTGTATCGACAGATTGTCTTGGATTTGTTACAAAGCAAAACAATACCTGTTCAGATCTCCTCGGTAAAGATCCAGCTGTTGTTCTTATGGAGTTCAGAGGCTCTTTCCACATGTTTGTAAATATTTGGTTTGAAACTATGGGTGTCAACACAGGGATGGGAGAGGAGCTGAAGCTACGTACTGGTGTCATCCAGACAGAGGTCAAAAGAGACTAACTCTTGAGAGTTATCAGCTCAGAAGGTAGTACCATGGTTCATAAGAGCTTTATTATTTCAACATAAAGAGAATCATGTGTGAAGACACTCACCGGGAGTTACCACGAAACTGCCTTAGCGTTGAAGGGGAGGTTATAGACTAAGACATCATCCAGGCAGTTGTCTGGAGACTAAGCAGAGCACTCCAGACTCCAAAGGTAAGGAGGCAGGTTTAACAAAAATCTTTAAAAGCCACAGACTACCACAGTTTTTAAAAAAATATTCTGTAAGGAAGAAATCTGCCCCATCCAAGAACCTTGTGTTTCTACAAGCATCCCAGAGAACTCCATAGGGCAAGCTCAGTGGAAGGCTCCGGTCCAACTAACACAAACAAGAAGCACCTGCTAACCAGTGTTCTCAGAGGGCAGTGAACTGATTTGAAGTGAATACTGTTCTCTAACTTTAGATTCATTCTTTGATCCTCTCCTTTCCTCTGGATACCCAGGTTTGGGGAAGAATTAGGAAACCAACACAACCAAGTGACGAAGACTAGACACAGGGAAGACTTGAAACCAAGAAGACAACTGTCACGTGCCCTATCCATTGCCTAATTCAGAGACATCCTTATACAGTTGATTACAAATCTCCATTTTTAGACAGACTCGTGAGCTCTTGCTTGTGGTTCTTACCTATAATGACTTTTGGGTTAACTATGTGGGTGTTCAAGCTTATGGCACTATAAGACTAAAGTTGACGTGTTCTATGGGTCAATTACTTCTTACTGATATCCATAAGCCAGTCTTCAAAGGTGCTGTATCAAGTGTGAGAAGTGAGTTTTTACTAATACAAGTTTTAGATCTTGCAAGTGCAAACTTTTGACTAGGAATGCTGATAGAATACTTCATAGAATGTTGGCCTTCAATGCTTCTCTCTAATTGCAAAACTTCCAGTTACTGTGACTGTACCAGTTCAAATTGATGATGATGCTTTGGCAATAACCCCTGGCTTTTCAGAGCTTCCTGGGGCCTTTGGACTTTTTCTATCATTTGTATTTTCAGCTGTGAGGAACAAGAGAGCATCAAAAAGTTCTTCAGGGCATTTTAAAGATCTATTAGAGACTCGCAGAGTTGACTCCACTATTCTTCCGACAATTGTCAAAGCAAGATTTGTTTGAGGCTTTCCTGATTTTTTTTCTGTTTTAAGTCACTGATGCAGAGAAATACAATTTAGTGTATCACATAGAATTATGTGGTCAAATGAATATCAAGGAAGACAGATATTCTAGGAGGTAGAAGTGGAAAATGTTTCTCTTTATCATTGAATTATCCAGAGGAAAATGGTGTTGAAAGCTCTAACGTGATTGATATTCTCACTGGCTTCTTATTAATGAAATCCCACTCTTTCCTTTCATGTAGCAACATTTTCTTGAGAAACTTGCAGACTTATGGAATGCATTGTGGTTTTCAGTATGTGTTTTTAACATGTAATAATAAGATCAAGATAATTAGCATGACCGCGAGCTTACTCACTTAATGTGTCTTTGTTATATAACCAAATTCCTCTTTTCTAGCGTTTTCAAATATGAGTCACTATTTTTATAGTTAATCCTCTGTGAAAGAGAATTCTAGAACTTCTTCCTATCTATCTACCTATCTAGCCAGCTAATTGTACTATGTTGTCTTTTAACCAACTTCTCTGCATCCCTTCTTGAACCCCATTCTCCACAGCCCCAGGCATCACTGTTCTGCTCAACAGATCTGAGATCCATGTCCTTAGATTTCATATAATGAAATCAAGAAGGCTGAAGAAATACTTCAGTGGTTAAGATCATTTGTTGCTCTTACATAAGATGCAGTTTCATTAACATTATATCCTCCAATCTCATCTATATTTATCCCAGATAATGGGATTTTATTCTTTATATGGATGAAAATTATTCTAATGAAGAGTTTATACCGTCTTTCTTCATCCAGTCATCCATTACTGGGTATGCAGATTGAGTCTGTTATAGTTATAGTGATGAGGGCTGCAATAAAAATTTCTCTTATGATATTTTAATATGTTACCAGAGGTGAGATTGGTGGGTCATATGTTGGCTGTATTTTCAATTTTTGGCAAATATCCATGTTGTTTTTCACAATATGCCTCATTACTTTCCAACCAAAGTGTTCTTCATCTCCAGAACTTCTTACTTCTTTAACAGTAACCACTCTCTCTGAGGGGTGAGGATACCTCACTGTGCTTTAATTCATATTTCCCTGATGTTCAACAATGTTGAATAGGTTCTCATATACATATCGACTATGTCTGCCTTATTTCTAAATGATTACTCCAGTCTTTCATCCACTTTGTGTTATTGCTTATTTGTGAGTTTTATTTGTTTGTTTTGTTTAAGTGGATTGTCTTTTCTGCATAACAGTTTTAGCTCCTTGTGGAATTTGTCTGTCAGTTGACTCTGTTGATTATTTCATTTGCTGTAAACGATTTTGTGTTCATATAATACCATTTGTCTATTTTTCCTTTGTTACTTAAATTTCTAGGTTCATATTCAGACTGCCATGCAGGAGTTCTCTGGTATTCTCCTTTAAATAACTGAAAATCTGAGCCCCGTGCCACTGGAAGAAAAACCTGATGTGTGACTAGGAGTGTGCAGTTAGTGGTGTCCAGTGCTGCCATCGCATCCATTTAAGATCAAGCAAGAGGTCCAAAAAAGCAGCAAGAACTTGGTGAAATGTCTGTTTGACCCTATAGATTTGTAACCAGGTTCTCAAATGTTCTAAGACATAACAGTTAAGAGATAAATGTCATACATTAAAACTCTCTTTCAAAGTGCGAATAGCTCTTCTCCAATGAAGCACTAAACCCAGGTACTTATGACATAACTTTATATGCTGACATCACTTCCTTTTCACTTCAACTCCTCCCTGTCTTCCACAGTTCCCACATGGCTCTGTCCAGCTGTACAGTTGCTTCTCCTTCACAGAGCCTCTGGTCTTGTTCTCCTCTCTTGGCTTGATTTTCTTGACTCTTGTTTGACTCTTGTCTATGTCCTTCTCACATACACCTGCTGAGAATCTTCTTTAAAAGGCTCAATCTTCTTTAACCTAACCAGGAAGATCCACCATCCCCCAAAAAATCACAGCAAAATATTGAATCCCATTCAAGTTACAGAACAAAATTATCTTTAATATTAATGTGATAAAAAATTAAAACATCAACAATTCTTACAGGATAAATTTAAAGAGCACTTTATTGAAAAGGAGTTATCAGCACCATATGATATATATATATGTATATGTATACACATATAAACATATATACATATATTCATCTATACATCTATACGCGCGCACACACACACACACACACACACACACACACACACACACATATATATATATATATCCCATCCTGAAAACATCTTAATTCAGCTTCATGTGCAGTGATTTTTTTTTATCAGGACTTATGCTGACTGGTGCTAAAGAGCTAACTTCAGCAAAACTGTCAACCACTATCAAGACTTTGTGAATAAGTAGATGCTTACAGATCTTCATTTATTCACATACAGGTAACAAAAGAAATCATCTTACTACTGGAAAATGGTTATTGATTATCTACCATCAAGCATCTTCTATGATGGCAATCAGTCTCCAAATTTTACAGCTACACTCTGACATGGGTACGACTAATGCCCATTCTACAGATAAGAAAATAGGATAAAGTAAATAAATGATTGTCCAAATGTAGATTTGCTTGATGCCGAAGTTCATGCTTTTCCACTACTCCACACTGCTGCAGTAGCCTTAGGAACTAGAGGAAGGGTTTGGATGATGCTACACACAAATTTCAAATAGGATACCTTGCTATCGTGTAGAAATGGAGTGTAGCTCAGAAAGATTCATATGCTAAAAGCCTGGCTGCTACCTGATGGTGTTCAGAGAGCAACTGGATCATGAGGGCATTCACATCACCCATAGACTGATCCATTTATGACTTGAGAGATGAATGGGTGATTTGAGGTGGGGTTTAGTTAGAGAAAACAGGGCCCTGCTTTGTGGCAACCATGAGGTGAGTAGCTTTGTTCCACTATGTCTTCCTGTCAATATGATGGACTCTCTCAGCAAGGACTCATAGCAACAACAGAGCCAGCCAACCATGGGCTGAAACTGTCAGCCAAACAAATCGTTTTTCTTTTCACGTCGTCTCCGCTAGAAATTTTGCAGAGTAACAAAAAAAACTAACAAAACTTTTCTTTCTGTTCAACCTCCATTTCAGTAACTTAGACATTCTCATTATTTATTTTTGTATGTATGAGGGTTTGTCTCATAGATTTGCTCCCAGTGTGCCTGCTGTTCGATTTCACTTGACTATAGGCAAACTATTTCCACGGAGCCAAGTGTGCAAGTGTGCATAGTCATGAGTTAACAACTTCCTCCTTATTTATTGTTTAAAACTATGCCCTTGGTCTGGCAAACAATATGCTTCGTTAATAATAACTACATTATCCTTCCCTAAGCAAGACGACCGCAGAGGTGACACTTGGTTTCAGCAGCAGAAACAGCAGATGGCTCTTCATGGCTCCCCACTGGCCAGGCCACAGAGTGACTTTGATGGCAGCCAGTTGCCTGCCCTCTCAGGATGAGACACACAAATACAGATGCTCATTGGGAAGAAAACTGGATAAGAGAGGCAGAAAAATGACGTCTAAAGGGAAAAACCAGGAGGGACGAATGAGGACAGGACCACAGGCTCACTGAGAACTGGCTTATTTTACCAAATAACTACTGCAGAGAAATAAAGACCATTGATATACAATCTCCGTTATGTCATGGGACAAAGCATAACATTCAATCTGACGCCTGGGCTTCTTGCCCATAATAAAATGTATCACATAATGAGACTGGTTTCCTGCATTAAAAAGGAGGTGAATAATCATTATTTCCGGTATAAATCATCACTATTAGTTCACAAGATGCTGTCTTTGTTCAGAAATTTCTGTCTTTGTTCAGAAATTTCATAAAGGAAGCAATGTCAACTGGAACAGAGAAGATTGTCCTTTAGATATATAGATCAGGATCTTTTAATGAAATCTCAGAGCTCAGAAAAACATTTTAATGATTATTTTGGCTCCAATGGTCCAAACCAAGCTTTAAAAAGAAAAGCACTGTCCTTTTATTTTTCCTAATAAGTAAGAAATTTGAGACCACTCAGTTCCATAATCATCTAATGTCTTGCTGAGAGAAAACACAACAAGGACTTCAAACCAAACCCATTAGCTACTGCCCAGTTCTCACCACATAGTCTACCTTTGAAAGAGCATAATATATCTACGGCTAGGGTCAGCACCCAGCTGACACCCTCTTAATAGTCAAACAAGTTGCCTCACTTTTAGTTTTGTATTGACCCTACTGTAAGCAAAGCCTTGGCCCATTACACTAGAAAATAACACACTGTCATCCTAAACGAGAATGTAGATAGCCTCCAGCTTATTTTTCCTACTGAGGCTCGAAGACTTTCCATGATAAACTGTCCCTTCTGTCATATCATCTCTGCCCTTCACACTCTCTGCTCCAACCACAGTAGCCTCTTGGCATTTTTCCAGTATTCCAAGCACCATGCTTTCTGCTTAAAGCAATTTTCCTCCAGGCCATCCCGTGCTTCACTCCTTCATTTCTCTGTCGAGTGCTGTTTTAACAGAGGGCTGCTTTGACCATCTTGTTTAAAAAACCACTCTCCTTTTCAATAGCTATTTTCTCTGCTTTATTTTTCTTCATAGAACTGGAGGAATACTGTAAATAATATATATTCCTCAGCTTAATATACAATATCATTATAGGAAGAACTTTAAACCTCTCAAAATCCTTGTGTTGAAGCACTCAACTGAAATGTCTTACAGTGTGACAAGAGTAGAGCTGTTAAGGGGATGGGAGCTAGGTTGAGACATAATCAAATCTAAGTGAGATCCTTATTATAAGAGAAACATGAATCTACAGGGAAATTCCAGGGGCAGGTCACAAAGATAAGGGAACCTGTGAGCATCCATTGAGTACATATTCATCTTAAGTCAAGAATAAAGACCTCAGGAGAACCAAACATGTAAAGACTTTTATCACAGAGTTCTAGTATCCATAACTGTGACAGAATAACAGTTTGTAATATTCCTGGACTGTACCATCCCCTTACGTCAGCCCAGTCTAACCAATGGCCTTTGCCATTCACCAGAAAGAGATATCTCCAGAAGGAATTTTGGCTGGAACGCTGCTAAATAAGACATGCTGACTGATTTTAAATTGCTGAATAAGTAATGACTAATTTTATAATTGCTTGAAGTTCTCCAAATACCTTCAGTTTCCAAAATATTGTTTCCACGCTTGGGAACTCTTTTGTTAAGCAAAGATTTTCACAGTAATGGGAATTGACCAGCTCTGTGTTTTCATCCAGGTTTGTAATGGAGCCACTAATGGATTGTGTCAGGACCAAGAACCCGAGGATCATAACATGTGCTAGAAGCAAGGCTGTCACACAGTGTTTGTTATTAGGAAAATTACAGAAAAACAACCTACAGCAAAAATCAATCAGGAATTAAAAGGATACCAGGCAACCTGCCTCCCACGCATGTCTTTGATAGTCAACATCAGTTTACAGCTAATTGCTCCCAGCACTTAGATAGCTACATAGCTATGGCTTTATCCAGACAAACAACTCACTCAAAGCACTGCGTGTTCCTCAGTGGTGTCAATATTGCCAATGCTTTTGTCCTCACATTAACGGCCCAAAACAGGGAGAGTAGTAAATTGCCAATCAACGCATCAATTGATCACCCCAAAGTTCTCTTGACTCTCTTGAATGGAGTGGCTAATATTTTCTCAGAGGTAAAACACGTGTGGAGTTCTTCCAGGTGCTTCTGTCTTGCTGATTGTTCTGACCTGAGCAGTCAGGGTCAGACACCCTCAAGCATCTTAGGCAGAAGACCTGCTTAAGGTGTGCCAACTCTTAAAAGAATACAAGCGCCAGCTACATAAATAGTCCCCAGGATAAACCTGACTCTTGCTTAAAGATGCCCAGACCTATACAAATAAGATGCATACATTCATCATATCCATTTAGAATTGGATGATGTCAGGAGGAAAATGACATTATGGTACAGAATTCAGGGAAGCCTCTATTTTCTACTTAGCTCTTTTAGACATCCTAATTCTGTGCTACAGAACAGGCAAAATATTAGATGTATCTCATCTAAGATGTTCTGGAAAGTTCTTTGATGTGGTTTGAATATGATATGTCCCCCAAAGTTCTGCATGTTACATCAAAAAGCTAAAACAAGCAGTGCTATTTTGGGAAGTTCAGGCAACTTAAAGAGGTTAACCTTGGACTCATATTCCAAGTATCTTGCCCTTGCCTTTTCTGTGTCTCTGTCTCTGCTTTCTGTCCTTCACAGGGTAATAAAGTTCTGCTGCCATATACTCCCACCATTTTGGTGTTCTGCCCAAGTAGTCACAGCATGATCACTCTAAAACTGTGAGCAAAAATAGTTCTTTCCTCTTTTATCTTCTCTCAGATGTTTTGATTATGACAAGAAAGATAGAAAACAAACAGTGCATAGCAATAGTTTTCAACATGATTATCTGGATTTCCTAACAACATAAGTGATGAGGATGAGATTGAGAAAGAACCCAAATTTGACCAAAACCACCCACAGAGGAGATAGAAATCCCATTCTAGCATGCCAGATTATAGTAGTGGAAACTGTCACCTTTGGAATCCCATACCATCTCCCTAGTCTTTGATATTTGGTCAAATTTAGCAACTGGTTCTGACAGAGAGCCTGTTGTCTAAGGCCTCTCGTATTCAGCATGTGTGGATGAAGATGATACTTGGGACATTGCCAGAAATTACTTACATAGATAGGATGTTAGCCCAGACTTAACAACTGTGCTGACAGGAGGGAAAGCTAGCTCAGAATGAAGCTCCCACACAAAAATGCAAGCAGGAAATATAAAGCAATACTTGAATTAAAAAAGAAGTGCAGAATCAGGGAAGCTATGAAAATATTTGCCTCCCATTTACATATTTCAGAGAACTTTCTCAGATTTATACCCCAGGCTTTTCCATCAGTCTATGTCCTATTTTCTGATTTAAGTTGTATTATTTTTTGTTTCTTATAAGCAAACAAATATCTTACCTAGCACAAAATCTTGGACCAACCATCTATTCATCTTGAAACTGTTTTCTCATAATTGACTCAAAATAGTTTAGGTAGCAGAACAAACACCAACAGGGACAATTTGACTCTCTCATCAAACTTCAGAATCTCTACACAAGTTGCACCATACGATGCAGTCAATCAAGACAAGTGTTTACCAATATCTTCTAATCCTGGCATCACCCAGGAAGGTTCAGTCATGAGATCCAAAGTTTGGAGAGTCAAAGGGACTTGATCAAAATCTCTTGGGAGTTAGTGGTAGATATAATCTAGCAGATCATCTATGCCTTATGTCTCCACCCAAAGTAGTAAGTGAAAGGAGAGAGAAAGAGACACTGACTCCCATATCATATGAGATTATGATCAAATATATGGTTCCCAGCAAAACCCATAAGAGATTTTCAGTTACATAAGTCAGTAAATTCTATTTTCAGGTGAAGCTAATTTGAATTTCTTTTTGTCAATGTAATAAAAATACATTAAAAACATGAACCAAAATGCTCATGAATGTTTTGAAATATATTCTGTTATTCCATTAAAGTCCACATTCTGGGCTTTAATCAGAAGTACCAATAATATTTGTTTCTGAACCACAAATAAAAAAATTGATGTTAAAAGTATTTCTAATCTAAAATAAACTATAATAGAATTACTGTGGCTTTGTGATGACAAAGTGTGCTGTTCAAAATGGCCACATTAATGTTCTGGGTTCAATGTGCACTTCCAGTACTTTGTCATGCCCCCCTGAGTGTTTATTTCCTTTCTTAGCCCCGAAAAGAATCTGGGCTTAGTGGATGCTGGCTTGGACACAGTTCAGTGAAAATGATAAAGTATGACTCCCAACAAAATGTCAGAGTAGGCAACATCTTCCCCTTCTCCCATGACTCTTTCTTACTGTTGCTACTATTCTCTCTCTCCTCTCTCTTATCTCCTTGCCTTCAGAATGCAACCATCATTGTGTAAAGGAAGTTCAGGCTACATAGAGAGGCTTCATATTATAACAACCAACAGGCCCTACTAGGTATGCTGAAAAGCCATGAATGGTTTTTTTTAAGCCTTGCTATTATTTTTTAGCACACTCAATTCTTCCAACCGAGGTCCAGACATTATAAAGTAAGGACAAGTTAGCCCACAGCAGCCTGTCTGAATCCCTAAGTCATAGAAGTCACAGGAAATAAGCAATGTTTATCATTGTTTTAACCCACTATTTTGTACAGTAATATATTTTACATACCAGTTGATAATCAATATACACATTCTATCATAACTATCTTAATTTGCATGATTTTGGAAATACAATTATAGTTGTATATTCATCATCTGAGGGACGTAAATAGCCTCTTACCTTACCAGCTAACTCTCACTATTTCTTTCCATGGGTCTCATCTTATGAAAAAGTTGTTTTGCTTCCAAAGCTAATATATATGGATATAGACAATATAGATATAGATAGGTCAGACTTACCATACTGAAATTCTACTTAATAAAATTCTACCCAAAACTCATACCACATCAACAAAATATATACATATATATAAAATATATTTCACAAATATTATATGTAGAGACAATATATATATATAGTTCCAAAGTGAAAACCACTCCCACAAATTTTCTAAATTCCTAGATTTAATATCAAAAGTAAAATTGTTGTTACCATCAATAAAGTTGGTGTATATTGCTTTGCTGGTTCATGTAGTAGCAGCACTGAGAAATTTAATAACAAAATGCATATTTGCAGCCTATAAATAGTAATCTTAGAGAAGGTAATTACCTTGCTCATCTGGGGCAGCTTGACCTTTATGAACTACAGGGAAGGTGGCAACATAAACACTCCCATGAACATCCTACAGGAGACATCACAGATGTGCTTTATAGACATCTAATGTGACCAACAATAAAAGCATGCCACCAAGCCACTGTTGATTGACACACTAAGGCTTTATTTTTGTCTATAAACCCAGAACCTGTCACCCAGCTTTTCAGCCAAATGGTTACTTCAGTTCAGGCAAACAACTTATAGCCTACCTTTTAAAGGTCAGATGGTTTTATTTGCCTGGATTGGGCTGTTATTTAAGTAAATAATCCATTCAAAACCATCCAAAGAGCATCAGGGGTTTTTTTTATTTTATTTTTCTGTTGTTTTTCTTTTTTATTAATTATTTTATTTATTTATATCCTAAATGTCGCCCCTTCCCAGTCCCCCCAATCCCAATTCTTTACCCAATCCCCTTCCCCTTCTCTGAGAGTGTGGCCACCTGGTATTCCCACTCCCTGGAACAACAAGTCTCTATAGAATAGGCGCATCCTCTCCCACTGAGGCCAGACAAGGCAGGCCTCTGTTATATATGTGAGGAGGGGGCTCTAAGACCAGCCCGAGTATGCTCTTTGGTTGGTGGGTCAGTCTCTGGGAGCTCTCAGGGGTTCAGGTTAGTTGAGACTGTGGTCTTCCTATGGGGTTGCCAATCCTTCAGTTCTTTCAATTCTTCCCCTGCCTCTTCCACAGAGGTCCCAACCTCAATTCAATGCATGGCTGTGAGTATCTGCATCTGTCTCAGTCAGCTGCTGGGAGAGCCTCTCAGAGGACAGCCATGCTAGGCTCCTGTCTGCAAGCATAACATAGCATCACTAATAGTGTCAGGGATTGGTGCCCGCCCTGGGATGCATCCCATGTTGGTAATGCTCAGTATCAATAGTCACTGGTCAACCATTCCTGCATTTCTTTTGGATGGAACAATTTTGGGTCAAAAATTTTGTAGTTGAGTTGATATCCCCCTCCCTCCACTGGCCCTTTCTGACTAGTGGAGGTGGTCTCTTCAGGTTCCATATCCCTGCTGTTAGCATTTTGGCTAAAGTTACCGACATTGAGTCCTGGGAGCCTCACCCATCCCAGGTCTCTGGTACTTTGTATACGGTTCCCCCACGTCCCACCCTCCCAAGGCTGTGTATTTCCATTCATTCTCCTGGCCCTCTGGGCTTCATTCTTGTCCTCCCACCCCTTCTCTGATTCAGCTCCCTTTTCCCCTCCCTCTTCCCTCTCTCTCCCCTGTCTCCCATAATTATTTTGTTCCCCCTTTTAAGTGGAATTAAAGCATCTTCACTTGGATCTTCCTTCCTGTTTAACTTCTCTGTGGAGTATATCATGTGTATTCTGCCCTCTTTGGCTAATATCCACTTATCAATGAGTATGTGACTTTTAGGGTCTGGTTTAGTTCCATCCATTTGCCTACAAAATTCATGATACCCTTGCTTTTAATAACTGAATAGTATTCCATTGTGTAAATGAACCATATTTTCTGTATCTATCCTTTAGTTGGGGGATATCTGGGTTGCTTCTAGTTTCTGGCTATTATGAATAAGGCTGCTATGAACATAGCGGAGGACATGTCCTTGTCATATGGTGGAGAAACTTTTGGGTATATGCCTAGATATGGTATACATGTGTCTCCAGGTTGAAACTATTTCCAATTTTCTGAGGAACTGCCAAATTAATTTGTTGTACTTAAGTTCGCAGTCTCACCAGAAATGGAGGAGTGTTCCTCTTTCTGCACATCCTCGACAGCATCTGCTGTCACTTGATTATTTTGATCTTAGCCATTGTGATTGGAGTAAGGTGGAACTCAGGGTTGTTTTGATTTCCATTTCTCTGATGCCTTAGCATAGTGAGCATTACTTTAAGTATTTCTTGGCCATTCGAGATTCTTCTACTGAGAATTCTCTGTTGAGCTCTGTACCCCATTGATTAATTGAGTTATTTGGGTTTTTTTTCCTTTTTGGAGTCTAACTTTCTGAATTTTTATATATGTATATATTTTAAATGTTATCTCTCTATCAGATATTTTTGACAAAGAAGCCAAAACCATACAGTGGGAAAAAAGATGGCATCTTCAGTAAACGGTGCTGGTCTAACTGGAGGTCAGCATATAGAAGAATGAAAATAAATCTGTATTTACCACCCTGCACAAAACTCAAGTCCAAGTGGATCAAAGACCTCAACATAAAATCAATCAGATACACTCGTAGAAGAGAAAGTGGAAAACATCCTTGAGCTCATTGGCACAGGAGAAAATTTCCTGAATCGAACACCAATGGCTCAGGCTCTAAGATCAACAGTTGATAAACAGGACCTGATGAAACGGAAAAGCTTCTGTAAAGCAAAGGACACAGTCAATAGAACAAAACGGCAACCTACAGATTGGGAAAAGATCTTCACTAATCCTACATCTGTTGTCTTTCTTACCAGCTCTTCTCCCTGAAAGCTTTTATTTCCCATGCAACAAATATTTATGCAGCACTAGAGCAAATGATAGGGATACAAAACCAGGCAGGGACTCACCTCGGGAAGCGAACTTCTTAGCGGGTGACATAAACTGGAGAGAAGCACCTAGAGCACAGGAGGAGCCCATTTGTGCTGACTGACTGTCCAGAATGCTGTTCTAATTGCTCCCTGCTTTCTTCCCAAGTGTTGCTTTGCCAGTCTTCCTATCAGGAAGAACCAGCAGTCTCTGATTCCTTTCACTCTGGATTTGTTCGTGTGCCTTCCCTTAGCTAATGTAGCCTTTGATGCCATGCTATAAACAGAGAACGGCAAAGCATTTACCCTGGAACTCACACGGTCCAGTTCTGGTTCCAAACCTAATATGAGAGTGTTGATTAGCCTGGGCCAGCCAGTCATCTAGAAAGGCCACAGAGAGGGTGACGAGACTGACTGCTAACCCTTAGGATTATTAACAAATGTTACTCTTTGAATCCACTGAGGTCTGGTGTGACCATCCTCAGCAATAAATAACTAATGCAATCCTAAAAGAGTGGATAAAAAAGGAATAAAACGAAAAGATACTTTTACAAATCTATTTTCTGGGCCAGGCCTAGAGGAATATGCCGTTAAGAACTTGGGAGTCTTAAACCAAAGGGTAACAAGTTCACTGCTAACCTGGGCTACAATGCAAGACCCCATACCTGAGGGAACACTAAACAAAGAGAAAATAAATGGCAAGACAAAGGCATTGAAGAAATTTAAATTATTAAGGTAAAGATGGACAAACAATACAATGACCAGATTTTAATCAGTGTCTTAATTCCTCACAGATAAAGCAGGAGAGCCCAACAGCCGTCTTCGTTTCTCAGCTCAAGCCTGCCCCAGTGCCATAAGGTGACTGTAGTAGCCCTACAGAGAGGCTCCAGGATACAGCTGAGGGCACACAGCACTAGCCAGCAGTCATACAAAGACCAGCTTTGGAAAAAAGAATTTACAGCCAGTTCACCCTGCAAATTACTAGCCCCAGACAACCCCTGAGAGCCAGGTAACCAAAGACCCTGGGCCAGAACTGCTTAACCAAGCCAAGGATTCTTTTACTGTTGTTGTTTGGTTTTATTTTGTTTTGAAATTTCGTCTCACTTTGTAACCTTGACTAGCCTGAAGCTCTTTGCCTTGATCAGGCTGGCCACCAACTGCCTGAGATCCACTTGACTTTGGCTGCTGAAAGAGTGTCCCACAATTAAATTTGGTTCCACAAAAGCTATGAGAACTAGGAATAAGACTTGCTATTATAAACCGTTAACTTGTGAAATGATTTATGCCACTGGAGTGGCCAATGGAGTGGCACACCCACAGTAGTCTGAGATCTCCCACATCAAGCAGGGGTCCCAAGGCTAGCCCTCAGGCCAATCTAATGGAGGCAAATCCTCAATAGAATTTCCCTCTTCCCAGGTCTCTCCAGCTTGTGTCAAGTCGATAAAAACTAATGAACTCATATGACTTTCGAGGAATTCCTCCGGGAAAGCTGGTACTCTTATTAATTCAACAAAGAGAATCTGGTTGAATGAATTATTTTTAAAATGATTTCAGTTCTAAAAAACAATGTCCTTTTTTTTTTTTTTTTTTTTTTTTTTTTTGGTTATAAATAATTCAGTGACAAGCAACAGATTGGGAAAGATAGTGTGAAGTTAGAGAAGTACAGAGGCTTCAGGTTTGAGTAGCACTTCCTGTCACCGGAAGTCACTTCTGTGTCTCCTGCTGTTTAAATGCTAAACACCTTAGAAGGAATGCATATCGGGGAAAGTCTCTAAGGTATGAAATTCTTACAACAATGATAATCATACTGTGATATGATAAAGTCTCTTTCCCATGGGCATAAAAAAAGCAAATAAGTGAATTTCTCACTGAAGCAGGGGAATTCCTTCTGAGGCCAGAGTATGAGACATGGTAGACCTTAAAGATCTACCTACCTGAGCCCAGAGCTTCCTTTGGGATTGCTAGTATGTGATTCCTAAGACGCACATATAGGCTTAAGAGAGCCATCGAGTTAAATCCTATTTCCAGCTTTGCCCATTATCTCTCTGTCTTTAGCTCTCCCATAATGCTAAGTTACGGGTCTACATCAGTTAATCAGCACACACCTCAGCTTTCTCAGCTAAAACAGCATAGTAATGGAGAAGAAACCTCTTATCAAGGATCATTAATCAGGAAAGGAGATCTATATATATATTTTTATTTCAAACTAACGTACAAATATCCGTTCGTTGTGTAATCTTTTGGGATTTTTCTAAGTGGAGTGGAAATGTAAGAGGAATTGTGGACTAACCACTAATAAAGGTTTTTCCTTCACCGCTTCCTGCAAATCTTTTACTCAGACCTTTGCCTCACAGCTAATGTGGTTGGTTTTTTTTTTCCAATTTTCCTTTATTCAATCTTTCCATACAACCTAGTTTTCATGGAAATAGATATTTTAATTTCTCTCTATATATTTCATTGTTTTCATAATCATAAAAATAATTAAGTTCTGAACATGCCCAACTGACATAGACAGATTTGGAAACTCCTCGGTAAAGCTAATTGAAGCAGAGTGTGCAGCCTTGGAGGAAGTGGCCCAATAGCCACACCAGAAGGCACCCATTTGCCCTGAACACTGAAGGTGTGGTCAATACCAGTCATTATAGTTTCTAGAAGTAACAGATATCACTACTTTGTAGATTAACAAGAGCCTCGAGCAAGGCTTGGTGGCTCATGCCTGTAAAGTCAGCCATTGGCGGGGAGAGGAAGGAAGATTCTTATGTAGGGAGTTGCAAGTCAGCCTGGAGTACAAAGAATAAACCTGTCAGAAAGAAGGAGAGAGAGCAAGAGAGACAGAGACAGAGACAGAGACAGACAGAGGTGCCTGTGCCATTATGCCGTTTCTAGCATGACCTTTAAAAGTCTAAAGTACTTGAGGTTACTTTTCCCCTTCCTCCATCCAGCAATGTATCTTTGGGAAGGCTCAATGGCTCTGCACTTCAACTTTATTGCTCAAACAATGGGGATAATAAATAATAATAATTAACGATTGAAAACTTATTCTTGGGTTGCTGCCTATGTCTGCCATGGAGCAGATGTACGACTCTGAGTGAGTTGTTTAATCTCACTAAAGCCCAGTTTTCTCTCTTATAAAATGGCACTAATAATTGCACCTCCTTTCTGGGGTTGTTTTCTGAGTTTAATGAGATAACATATGTGAAATAATTAAACCCGGCAATTGGCAATTTGCAGACACTAAATAAATAGGAGTTGCGATCACTTCTATGAGAGTTGAGAAAATTAAATCAGGCATAGACGTAAAGTAGCTCATAAAGTTTCCAGATAGAGCAGGCACTCCATAACTGGTGGTTATTGTGAACATTATTAAGTGTTAATTTGGTAAGACGTGAGAAGTAGCCATTATTATCGCTCTTTTCATGAACGATGCATCACAGAAGCCTGCTGACTTACCAGTGATACGAATTTAGCCCTAGAAATAACCTCTACATTTAGAATCTGAAACTATTTTATATTATCCCTCAGCTACAGAATTCATGGCCAAAAAGAAAAATAATAATAATAATCCTCAGCTTAACAATTGTGGGACTTTTCATCCTGAATAGGGTATAAGACAGAAGTCAGCCCTGAAGAAATGTTGGGGTCATAGATACATTTTAATACCGAGAAAAATCCTTGCTCTTTTTTTTTTTTTTTTTAATGTTGGCCCAGTATAGTACGTATCACAGGCCATGTCATGTTATCGCCATATAAAAGAGAGGTTAAAAACACCTCTTTGCAAGTCAATATGCACAGGATAAGTACTCTTTCTAAGTTTCTTTCTAAAATACAAAGTTCTGAAAATGACTAATGAACATTTGATTAAATTACTTTTGAAAACAGAATCATTTTCAAAAAAAAAAAAGTCTGCATCTTCTTGCTGAACTCACAACTGCTTAGGAACCTGAACTTAAATAGCACCATCCAGACCAAGAAAAACAAAGACAATTCCAATTGAGCATTTGCTCTGGGGTTATCAAAGGCTTTCTAGGGGTCCGAGATATTTTAGACAGTGATAGCTCTTTGGCTTTGACTTTCAACAATAGCCCTTTAAAAAAAGAAAAGGACTCTAAATTGTGCCTGTAATTTTCTGACCAGAGCTTAGGATACATACAAACCGCTCACCTCACCGCTGTCTGCTGAGTCTAAGATTGATCCATCTGTCCAGCTTGCCTTCTTACCGTTTCTCATAAATTGCTTACGTTAAGATTAGCCAATAGACACTTGTACCAAGATCCATTAGGCCCTGAAAGGAAAATATGTAATTAAGGACCACCTCCCTTTCCACTGTGGAAACTCTGCTAGGCATTTGGCAAAATTGTTGCTTTTAAGTTTGCTTTGTAAAGAAGGATTTGGTGACTCCTAACCCTCGAGCGTTGTTCTCTGACCCATCACTTTTCCTCACCATCTGGCATGTTTACTTGAAGCAAAGTCCGCAGGTCAGAGGGCAGAGCAGACATGTGGAGGGACAGCTTTGTCATAAAAGCAATAAAGAATGAGTGGGTGCTTTAGAAGACCGTACTGTGCATTTTGTTCAGCCATTGAGCAAAACGAGGTAAGGTTAGTCATATGGCTAGACACAAAATCAGTCCGCTACCACATAGTCCAGCAGACAGATAAAATGCAAGATGCCTAAGTTCAAATTCTAGGTGCTGTTTCCTTTTTCCATTTTGAGGAAATCCTTTTAATGCTTTGCTGGGCACATTGCAACAATATGTCACACCAGACACAAGGGGGAAAGTGGCTTATAGGCTAAATTAACCAGATTGATTATTCAGGAAGTGTTGATCGTCCAATAATCCCCAAGCAACAAAATTAAAGATAGATGGGATAGAGTAAGGGACTAAAGATCCGAAAAATCAATGTTTTCATATCCCAGACCTATGCTGTAATGAGATAATGGTGATGAATTTTATTTCTTAATAATTGAAGCTTTGGGGGAAAAAAAAAAAAGAACAACTCAGAAGTGAACGGTGACTTCTAATACAAACTTCAGATAGGGAAACTTGTACATGAAGTACCCAACTCTTTTCTTTACTCTAGAAAGGGGGTCTCAGTAGGTAAAGCTGTGAAATACTTGGTACGGAAACCCCTTTCAAGCCCCCCTAAAATTCATCCGTAAAGTACTGCTGTATTAGTCACTTTTCTTGTAGCTGTGATGAAATACCCTGACAGAAGCAAAGTAATGAAGGAGAGATTTGTGTGGGCTCACGATTTAAGAGGAGATGATCCATCACAAGAAGGAGTGCATGAACATCAGCAGGCTTTGACAGCTCTCTGGGCGTGCATGGGCGGCTGCTTGCTCAAGTGTTAGCAAACCAGGAAACAAAACTGGGCGGAGGAAGTACAGACTGGTGATAAACCTCAGTGTAGATCCCTTTTAGCCCACTTCCTCCAGTTATGCTCCACCTCCTCAAGGTTCAACAACTTCCAAGAAAAAAGAAAAAAAAGAAAAACCAACAACAACAGATTATATTTATACTATGACTACTTCTAGTTTGGGTTGAAGAGAGAGTTTGCTCAAATTCTAAAGATAGTTTAAATGTTTCTTCTGGATTCATTTGCAAGGTTTCCTTGATGTAGTCAGACTGATTGCCCAAGGAAATGGGGATGAGAGATTTCTCACTCTGCTAATGTCTCCACTTATTCTCATTTCAAATACCTGTCCCTTCTTTTTTGAACACCTCGAGAGAGAAAAAAATAAAGTAAAAAAGTAAAAAAGAAAAGAAAAGAAAAAGAAAAAGTCTTGGAATAGAAACCCACAAGGCTTTCTGTTTATATCCATTCGTAATATAAAGGAGGAAATCACCCTGAGTCCTGAGATGAGGCTGATTAAAGGGAGGTTAGTCAGCAAAAAAAAAAAAAAAAAAAAAAAAAAAGTAATAAAACAAAGGGAAAAAAGATTAAAGGAGACCTCCTTCTTACAGCCTGATTGTCTGGGGATAGTTCCTCACATGGTGGATAGCCTTTGATCCTGGAATCTCTGCATTTTCAGTCTTTGCCAAGTTGGTAAAAGGGATGATCCCTAGTGGAAATTTTTCTCATATGGAGTTTTTCAAAAAAAAAGAAACCCTATCTATCAAGATTTCTATCCCTCACAACATTTCTCTTGAAAAATTCATAGAGCAGAGCAGAGCCATTCTCTTTACAATCCCAGATTCTCTGTAAAGGGCAGCTATTTGCCCAAGTTTGTCCAGGCCAGTTTAGAATTGATCATACTATAGATAATTTATAGACAGGCATGGAGATCATACTAATATGTCCACTTACAAGCAAAGATGGAATTCCCAGGCTTCTTTTGAAGACAAAAAAGAAGCCTTCTAGTGAAATTTGCCCCATTCATATTTAATAAACTAGTTCGTGTAAGAAAGAGAGAGAAGAGCAGGGCTTTGGAAACAGCTAGAGTATGAGTCTGTCCTGAGGGGGTGACCCTGGGCAGAGCCCTCAATTGCTTTGTCTCCCAGTTCCCTTTCTATAAAAGTGAAGATAATAGGATTTACCTTCCAGGATTGTCAGGAAAAGGCTCTGGGACAACATGGGTCAAAGCACCCAGCCCAGAGTACTCAGTAAATGTTGCATTCATTCGACTTCAGTATTCTAAAAGATCCTGTTTCAAATTATGGCAAAGCTGTAAAATTTTCAATTGGAAAAATTTTTTTCCTCGATAAAGAAAATCACAAGCCCAAAACAACTTTTCCCACAGACC
Source organism: Rattus rattus (assembly GCF_011064425.1). Taxonomy (NCBI): domain Eukaryota; kingdom Metazoa; phylum Chordata; class Mammalia; order Rodentia; family Muridae; genus Rattus; species Rattus rattus. The sequence goes on from NC_046154.1 coordinate 61,762,733, forward strand.
ATATTTTAGACTGATGCTTTCTTAAGCACCTTCTCTTTGCTCTCCCGTTCTGTTGCCAGAATTTTTTCTATCCCACATGTATTACTCTTTCCTCAGTAGTAATTCTACTATTTTCAGAGTGAAAGCAGAGGTTGTAACAGAGAATCCTAAGGAAGGTTGAGGAAGAACTGACCTCAAATGTCTTCCTAAAGGAAATGGGGGTTTGCTGTAGCAAAACAAAAGCCAGCAGTGACAATCAAAGGCACAAACTTGATCACAGACTGTTAAGTCAATATTAAGAAGCTGATGTTTTGGGAATTCTCATGGTCGTTTTGATTTTTCCCTGATAAAGGCTATCCAGTAGCCATCAAACTTGGGATCCTTTCCATGAACAGGTACCAACCCTGACACTATTACTGATGCCATGTTCGGCTTGCAGATGGAAGCCTAGCATGGTTGCCCTCTGAGAGGCTCTATCAGCAGCTGACTGAGACAGATGCAGATACTTACAGCCAAGCATTGGACTGAGGTTGGGGACCCCTATGGAAGAGTTAGGGGAAGAATTGAAGGAGCTGAAGGGGATGGCAACCCCATAGGAAGAACAACGTTATCCATTAACCACGACTCCTCAGAGCTCCCAGAGACTAAGCCGCCAACCAAAGATGATACATAGGCTGGTCCATAGTACCCAGGCACGTATGTAGCAGAGGACTGCCTTGTCTGGCCTCAGTGGGAGAGGATGAGCCTAATCCTGTAGACACTTGATGCTCCAAGGAAGGGGGGTTTGAGGGGAGTAGAATGATGGTAGGTGGGGGAGCACCCTTTCAGAGGGGGAGGGGAAATAGGATGAAGAGCTATGGAAGTAGGGACCAAGAAGGGGAGAAAAATTTGAAATGTAAATAAATAATTTTTAAAAAGGCAGAACTATCATTGGTGAACAATGACAAATGGATAGAGGAACATCATTCTTATTTTTAAAAGCATCTTCACCTGAACTTCCTAAGCATTACTTCTACAACCTGTAGAAGAGGTCTGGGGTGGGTGGATGTGTGTCAAATCGTCTTTCTGTTGTCATTTAGTGACTATGACATGGAAAGAACATGGCTTTTATACTTGATATGGAATGCCAATCTGTCTTAAAAACTGGCTAACTTGGACCAGTTCTGCTTTAATTTGGATGTGGTATGTTTCCCAAAGCCCATGTAATTTAAACACTTGGTTCTTGGAAAGTGATGGGACCAATGAGGAAGTTTTAGGTCATTTGGAATCCTCAAATCGAACTCTGAGATCCTATTCTCCTCAGTTTCTCACTAACCAGTGACAACTGAAACAGCCTACTCCTACATCCCCCTGCCGTGTACTGCCTGTGGTGTCTCCCACAGCAACAACATCAACCAGGACGGATGGAAACTATGAGATAAAACAATGTTTTCACAATAGTGGACATGTTGTTACAATGGTGGAAAACTACCACCCTCCTTAGCATCCAGTCTTCATTTCATAAAGTGGGGGGACTGCACATAGCTTGTAAAGATCTGTGACAATGAGATGAGTGGGGTGGGGGAGGCTTGGGTCTAAGAGGTGAAGCAAGAAATAATTGGGATGGCAAACACAGTGTAGCAAAATTACCTGATGCAACAACTTCTCCTTTAATCTTTAACCCTAGTTGATGATCCCTTGCCAGACGTCCACACATTGGTTTCTCCTCCCCCTCCCCTTCCCCCTCCTCCTCCATTCTCCTCCCCCCTTTTCCTCCCCGCTTTCCCTTCTCCTTCTCTTCTTCTTCCTATTCCTTCACCTTCCCTTCCCAAACCTATTTCTTAGTGTTTGTGTTCTGACTAATTTAGATGTAACGACTGTACTTGGGAAAGGCAGACATGTGTCCCGAGTTATAATTGAAGCTACTCGGGAAGAGAAATGCTATAAGACTTTCTCAGCACTTCACAAATTCAAAGACACTGAAGACTGGAAAAGTTACCTGGGACTGTCATCTAAATGTCACAGAAGGTGGATGAATGCAATGAGGGATACTTCCTATATCGTAAGCGTGAGTCAGAGGTACATATCACAGTCAGACAGGTGCATTCTCAGTCAGGAGGTAAGAGGAAGTGACTCAAGAGAAACGCTGAATTACCTAAGTTATTAAATTGAACTTACCCTCTCTCTTAAAGATCTACTGGTCTTACACACAAAAATAAATTTTGGCACTGCTGAAGAACAGCTATGGATTCAGTTTCTCTCCACACAGGCTGATAGAAGAGCAGAGGTGAGTGGATGTGTTTATTGCAGCCTGAGTGGAGAGTGAGTGGGCATGCTGCCCTCCCCCACCCATGACAGAGGCAAGCAGAATAGCTCACTGAACACTGGTTCCCTCAGTGTCCACTGTTCTACCATGATGTCTCTGCACTTGGCTGTACTCCTTGATATCAAGTGCTCTGACTTCCTCAGCTTTCAGTAATAGAGCCAGATTCACAAAGTTGCCACAACATATATAGAGATAGGTATAGATAAATAGATGTGCGGTAGATGTGGTGAATAAAAAGAAGATAGATTGGTGATAGATGATAGATAGATAGATAGATAGATAGATAGATAGATAGATAGATAGACAGATAGATAGATAGACAGACAGACAGATAGGAAACTTTACAATGAAATCTACTTCTTCACTTTTGCACAATAAATATCAGAGATAACTAGTACTAGCTTAGAGTTTCCCCTCTAAAGAAAAATGTCCAAAGTGCCCATGAGGTTAGATAAACCCATAATTTAGACAGTTCTATTGTTCAGTTCAAGCTTCATGAAAACAGAAAAGCAATCACTATTTAATGTGATTACCAGTTGTATTAGTTACTGCCTTTGGTACAGTGACAAAGTATCTGACAAAAGTAACTAAAGGGAAGAAGAATTTACTAGAGTGCACAGTTGTGAGAGCATCTCCTGTCATTGACAGTGGGGGTATGAGGGACTCGCTCATATCAACTTGAATGCAGAGTGAGAAATGAAGTGACAAACAGGGCTAGGCTGTTCCCACTTAGACCCACATGCCAGCAGTCTACCTCCTACAGGTAGGGGCCCACTTCCTAAGGGTTCCACAACATCCCAAAGCAGTCCTGCCAGCTGTGCCACAAACAATCCTGAGTAACATAGGCTGATGTAGGACATGTCATATTTGTCTTAGTTAGGGTTTTGCTGTAAAGAGACACCATGACCAAGGCAAGTTTTATAAACACATTTAATTGGGGCTATCCTATACTTTCAAAGGTTCAGTCCATTGTCATCATTGTGGAAAATATGGCAGCAAGCAGACAGACATGGTGCTGGAGGAGCCAAGAGTTCTACATCTTGATTCAAAGGCAGACAGGAGAAGACTTCTGTGTCTTATACTGGGTTGAGCTTCATCTAACAAGGCCATACCTCCTCCAAGAAGGCCACACCTCCTAGTAACGCCCACACCCCATGGACCAACTATTCAAACACTTGAGACCATTCATATTCAAACCATCACAACATTCAAATAAAGAAAAATCAGTGATTTCTCAATTGAATAGTTCAAGATACACTCACATTAGCCTTAAAAGTGATATCTCTTGTTTTTAACATGGCAAACTATACTATTTTATATTGATTCATGATTTTTTATATTTCCAAATTTTCAACAATGTATAAATATTATTATTAAACAAAAAATAAAGAAAATAAATGTGAGATAGAATGGGATCAATAAATATTTATTGATCATTTTCTCTCTGGAAGATACTAGGCTGAATGAAAGTTCAATAGAACTCTCTTCCTGGTACCAGTCATAAGTGGTTATGGGAAAGGCATCCAGCAATAACATAAAAAAGAAGAGGTTATTGACATTTCTTCATAATTATGAAGGGTTCCTATTTTCTCTCATTTCTGAAGTGCTGTTTTGAGTATAAGCATGTCCCACATATTTTATGAATGAATATTTATTTCAAAGACGGATTTATATATAGGCATTCACAGAGACTAAGTATCTACAGTAATTGAGGAACTTATAACCTCCTTTGACTGAGACTAATTCTAACAAGAGATCTAACAGCAAAATAACAATGTCAATGTCCTATTTTGTAGGGGAGATGCTATGGTTCAGAGAGTCAGGAACCTTTTGTCATTAAGCCCCCTACCCCAGGTGTCTGTCAAAGCATATTTCCATTCCAACGAATGATCAAGCATGTATCTGTTTCCCTAAGCAGGGTACACCTATAAAACCATGCAGGCTGTTTGGTAGACCACAAGGTTTTTAACAGCATCCCATATTTCTGTTTTGAGTCTCTTGCCGCTTGGGTAAACATTGTACTTCTCATTGGATATACTGTAAGTCATTAAAGTCAGTAAATAGCAGAAATGAATAAAACAGCAACTTAGATATTTTTAACACCTCGGAGTTAAAACCACTTTGCAGTGGGGAAGAAGAACAGATGCCCGCTTCTAAATGTGAGAGCCACCAACTGGGAATTTGCTAGTTGTAACTGCTGCCATCTGTTTTCCACTGTTCTTTTTACCTGCCTCTCTCAGAGTTAGTATTTGAATTCTGGGCCATAGTTTCTCAGTATGGGCAGGGAGGAGTGGGAGGGACTCCAATTTGAAATTTCCCCAGGTCTCCCTACTGCCTTAAATCAAATGTAACGTCTCGGGAAGGAAAAAAAATCATGAGAGCCATTATTCAACCACTGCCTTTTATTCCTGCATCCGGTCTTTGTACCCCTATGTCTATGTGTGCATTTCTTCTACTTAATCAACTTCCTGCTTTTCCTAAGGGCTTCACGGAAATGCTTCTCTGATGCCAATTAGAGCTCTGTTGTGTGAATTAGTTTCTTCCCTGACTGAATAAATAATTTTAGGCAAGCCGTATATGCATTCAGAACTTACTTTATCAGCACTCAACTTGTATTCAGCACTACTGTGGGTTCCTTTAGAATCAATGCTGAGGAAGACACTACTTGTACCAAAGGGAAGTGTATAAAATAAGACAGGTTAATAGGACTATGAAGGCCAGTGAAAGTCTGTTCCAATTCAGTCTTGTGCTTTCACATAGAATTGCTCTAAGTATACAAGAAAGAGAAAATCTGCCCTTTTCTTGCAGGAACATCTGTAGGGGAGATTTCCCCATGTTTGATTATAATTCAGTGTGGCATATGTGCATGTGCATATAACTTCCGGCTAAAGGCCAACGATGAACTACAATAATCATCCAACCTGCAAATGAGCCTGCTTTTTCGATCAGCATATTAAAAGCAGACTTCTCACTTTTACAGAAGAAAAGGCTCAAAGAAGTGCTCTGCTTCAGTCAGAGTAACACAGCCATTCAGTGACACTAGACTGAATGCCAACTCCTCTGCCTTGGAGCCAAAGCAAAAAAAAAAAAAAAGGAACGCTTCAGAAGGCAGAGCTGTGAAACTTCAGTTTCATCTGTGCCTTTAAGGCTTGAATCATGTAAGAAGTAGAGAAAGGAGAAGGCCTCAACATGGCCAAGTTAACTGCTGTGTCAAAAGTCAAACAAAACAAATAATGTAAGTCCCATCATGTGGTATCACAAAAAACCCTACTTAGGAAAGCTTTATGAAGAATAAAATACAGATAGCAACATGACCTGGGCTAATTTAGAAGTAGGTTCAAGTTTACTGAGTGCCTCAAAACAGCTATAGGAAACTGAAGGTTATTAGCAAAGCTAAATTTGACCAGAGTTCTTACAGATTGAGATAAGTTTGAGGAATATGAAATTGCATCCCCCACTTCCAAACCTAGACAAGTAAAGCATGTGAGTGCATCTACGGGGTCTCAACTCAGGTACAGACAACTACTCCCAGGTTTAGATGAGAGACTAGGTCATTCTAGGTACCAGGAAGTCATCATTTCACAGTTGTTCTTCTGTGTCCTATTAAACACTATGGTATAGACCATGATAACGAATCAGACTCTCACAAATCATGTGTCCCCTGAAACTAACCATTACTAATAATTTCAATGATACAAGTCGTTGAGGGAGGACATCAGACAAAGGATGCTCCACTCAGGCTATTATTTCTCGTCATTGTGTGTGGGCCTCTCCTCAGAGCAATAGCCAAGACCTGGAAGTGATGCTTCATTGATGGCCAACATTTCAGGGAAGATCTGAGTTCTGACACATTTGTATTTTATACCCTAAATAACAGGAGAACAACAGAAAGTCATTGAGCAATCACTTATTTCCATGAATACCGTTTCAGTGAGAGATTTTGCCACATTATATCTTTAACTTTGTTCCCCTTACAAAACAGCTTTAGACACTACAATGAAGACCATGATCCAGACACTTTAAAATCTATTCCATACTCTGAGAAAATGTTCAATTCCTTTCATATAATGTTATGTATCCCAGGTGACATTCTACAGGAAGTCAAGTCTCATTTTCTGGGTTCTGCCTACTATAGATAAGCCTTCACTAAGGACACCCTACTTAAAGCTAAGTACACATCACAGTTTTCCTTCTAGCAAATATCATTATGCTGCAGATCAAACTAAATTATCCCCCTTCTTTCCCTTGGGATCATCTCTTACCCTTGTAAAGAAAGCAAATGGATCTCATGCCAGATGCTACCGCCCCTCCCAGTGCTGAAATGTCAATCAGACGTGGCCTGAAGGAAAGATGAACATAAAGAGACACCACAGGACAGTGACATGAAGTGAATGTAATAACACAGATGTGCACTAGACACATGAAGACAGAGAAGGAATTGACAAATCCAACTTGAGAAGGGAAAGATAATAATAAAGAAGGAACTAGGGAAATAAAAGTTAAAATTTGAAAAGAAAAGAAAGGAATTACAAAGAGAATAGCATGAGTCCTTCATATATACACATAGTATGTGTGTGTATTGTATATGTGTATGTGTAAACAGAAATATAGATACATGTTAGATAGGTGATGAGAGATAGATAAATAGATAGATAGATAGATAGATAGATAGATAGATAGATAGATTATATACATGTGACATAAAAATCATACATTCTCAAGGAATTAATAAAATGAGAGAGAAAAAGAACTTCTATAAATCTAATGTCAGAATCTGAGGTACCTGAACTCCCAAGGTCATCAACAGGGACCAAGAGGGCAAAGATACAGAAGACCCCAGGGAAGTCTGTTGGGGGTACAGTAAGAATAAGAAGAATGAGAAGAAAAAAAAAGGCCACGAGCAGGAGAAAAAGATAAGGATATTACGAGGCATCCCTCTTATTCTCTACTTCCATTATGACTTGTCATGGAACAGACTTCTAAATCAAAGTGTGTGTCATTAATTTCCTCTCTGTCCATATTGCAGTGATAAACAGTTAAGTAATGACAAGAAAACCATAAATCTTCCTTACAGTTTTATAACAACCACCTGAGTAGGCATCAAACATATCCCATTTAGAAGGGACAACAGCTGATAAAAGAAAATTCTGGTATGCTATTCTATGCATAGCACCTACCCAGTGAAGTTTCATGGACTAAGATAAAATCCACTAAATGCCATGTGGGAGGCCAAGAAGCAAAATGACAAGCTCAAAAACAATCAAATTTCTCTGGTGGTATATATGGTGGTTAGGAAACCACAAATAGGTTCTTAACAGATTGACTCTCTTTGCACTTGGGAAAAGTAAGCTTCTTTCTTTCTTCCTCTCTCTCTTTCTTTGTTTCTTCCCTTCTTCCTTTCTTTCTTTCTTTCATTTATTTATTTATTTTACATTTCAAATGTTATCCCCTTTTGCCCTCTCCCTGCTTCTATGAGGGTGCTCCCCTATCCAGTAACTTCCTCCTGCCTCCCCACCCTGGCATTCCTCTTCACAGGGCCAAGGGTCTCTCCTTCCACTGATGCCACATAAGGCCATCCTCTGCTACATATGCAGCTAGAGCTATGGATTCCTCCATGAGTACTCTTTGGTTGGTAATTCAGTCCTTGGGAGCTCTGGGGTGTCTGGTTGATTGACATTGTTGTTCTTCCTGTGGAGTTGCAAACCCTTTCAGCTCCTTCAGCCTTTTCTCTAACTCCTCCATTAGGGACCCCATTCTAAGTTCAATGGTTGGCTGAGAGCATCTGCCTCTGTATTTTTTAGAATCTAGCAGAGCCTCTGATGAGACAGCTATGTGAGGCTCCTGTCAGCATGTACTTCTTGGCATCCCCAATAGAGTCTGGGTTTGGTGAATGAGCTGTATCCCCAGGTGGGACAGTTGCTGCATGGCCCTTCATTCAGTCTCTGCTCCACAATTTGTCTCCATATTTCCTCCTGTGAGTATTCTGTTCCCCCTTCTGAGAAGGACTGAAGCATCCACACTTTGGTCTTCATTCTTCTTCAGCTTCATGCAGTTTGTACATTGTATCTTCGGTAGGATAAACAAGCTGAGAAAAAAATTAGGAAAATGTCACCTTTCAAAATAGTCACAAATAACATAAAATACCTTGTTGTAACTCTGACCAAGCAAGTGGAAGATCTTCAAATCTTTAAAGAAAGAAATTGAACAGGATCTCAGAAGATGGAAAGATCTCCCATGCTCATGGATTGGCAGGATTAAGCTAATAAAAATGTTTATCTTGCCAAAAGCAGTCTATAGATTCAATGCAAACCCCATCAAGATTCCAACTCAATTCTTCAGAGTTAGAAAGAGCAATTTGCAAATTCATTTGGAATAACAAAAAACCCTCAACAATAAAAGAACTTCTGGGGGAATCACCATCCCTGACCTCAAGCTGCATTACAGAGTAATAATGATAAAAATGGTATGGTATTGGTATAGAGACAGGCAGGTAGATCAATGGAATAGAATTGAAGACTCAGAAATGAACCCTTATACTTATGGCCACTTGATTTTTGACAAAAGAGCAAAAACCATTCAGTGGAAAAAAGACAGCATTTCCAACAAATGGTGCTGGTTCAACTGGAGGTCAGCATGTAGAAGAATGCAAATTCATCCATTCTTAACTCCTTGTACCAAGCTTAAGTTCAAGTGGATCAAGGACCTCCACATAAAACCAGGCATACTGAAACTAATAGAAGAGAAAGTGGGGAAGAGTCTTTCATTGACACAGGGGAAAAAATCCTGAACAAAACACCAATGGCCTATGCTCTAAGATCAACAATCGACAAATGGGAACTCATAAAATTTCAAAGCTTCTGTAAGGCACAGGACACTGTCAATAGAACAAAATAGCAACCAAAAGATTTGGAAAATATCTTTACCAATCCTACATCCAATAGAGGGCTTATATCCAATATATACAAAGGACTCAAGATATTAGACTCCAGAGAATCAAATAACCCTATTAAAAATGGTGTACAGATCTAAACAAAGAATTCTTAACTGAGGAATATGGAATGGCTGAGAAGCTCCTAAAGAAATGTTCAACATCCTTAGTCATCAGGGAAATGCAGCTCAAAACAACCCTGAGATTTCACCTCACACCAGTCAGAATGGCTAAGATCAAAAACTTAGGTTACAGCAGATACAGGTAAAGATGTGGAGAAAGAGGAACACCCCTCCATTGTTGGTGAGATTGCAAGCTGGTACAACCACTCTGGAAATCCCGCTGGTGGTTCCTCAAAAAATTGGACATAGTCCTACCTGAGCACCCAGCTATACCACTCCTGGGCATATACCCAAAAGATGTTCCAACATATAACAAAGACACATGTTCCACTATGTTCATAGCAGCCTTATGTATAATAGCCAGAACCTGGAAAGAACCCACATGTCCTTCAATGGCGGAATGAATACAGACAATGTGACACATTTACACAACAGAGTGCTACTCAGCTATTAAAAACAATGACTTCATGAAATTCTTAGGCAAATGGATGGAACTAGAAAATATCATCCTGAGTGAGGTAACCCAGTCACAAAAGAACACACATGGTATGCACTCAATGATAAGTGGATATTAGTGCGAAAGCTCAGCATACGGAGATGTAAGTTTCATATCTTTCCTACTTCAGTAACTCCTGGGGACAGGATGTCAGAACTTTTGCCGCTGGTTTTTTTCCATCTTTTCCTAAGGTGAACTAAAGCAAATTCTTATTTGCTGTTTAAAAAAAATAGTTTAGAAATAAGAACAAAGTCACGAAATTCAGGGCCTCCAGATATATCATTTAGGACCCAAGAAATTCTATCTTTGGCATAAATATTACAGGTCTGTCATTTCTTACCTTGGCAGCAAGATTTTCTGTAGGTGGCAAGAAGTTGTTCTTGTTCACTGACTTGGAAGGTCTTTGTTTTAATCTCCAAGTTAGAAGATTCTTATATAACCCCAAAGACCAAAATACATTGATAGAAATCTTTATGTCAAACACAGAAAATCAATATTTAATGAAGTGATTTAGTTATGGGAAAGTACCACATCAGTTAATAGGATGGCTCTGTTGTGTGTCAAAGAAAGATATTTTCCTAGTCTTACTGTTTTATTGTTTGGGGAGATTTTGTTTGTACTCACTCGTATGGTCTTTTGACAGAAAAGCAATCACAATAAGATTGCAGTCCTGGTTAACTACAGTTCCCTGATAAATAAATTTCTAACAGAAATTTCAAGATCTTAGCACAAGTTGGCATGAAAATACTGAGGGATCTCTAGCTTCGTATCCTTCAAGGATTCCTTAAAACACAGATTGTCACCAGTCAAGTGACTACTTCATTTCCGAGACTGAATGTGTATACAATTACCAAAAAAGCTCAACTGTGTCTATTTATTTTCTTTTTGTCATATTATTTATTTAATTATTTTCATTATTCATTAAATATTGGGCTCTTCCTCTATTTCAGGAATCGTATTAAATACTGAGGGTCACAGTATCAAAAGACATAATAGAAGTGGTTATCCTTATTGTTGACTAATCCCTCATGACCATATATATTTCAAACAATCCTTATTTGTTTAGTTCAGTATCTGCAACACTTTTTAGTAATACAGACTTTATCAACATTTCAAGGATGATGTTTCTTTTTGCCCAATATAATATGACCTGTTGTTTCTTCATAGCTTTTAAAGAATCCCTTCCTATACTTTATGTATTAATGTGGAGATGACAAAGCAATAAATATTTTGCCATGAAAAAGCTCATCAAAATAGGTAGTTAAGTATCCCAAAGCCTAAACTTCTGGGAGACATTCAGCAAGAACTAAATTCCCATAACGTTAGATGAGCTGAGATCAGCAGGCTCTGAGAAGTTGTGTGGGAAATACAGAACAGCTTTTATCCCTCTACTTACTGGTTCCTCTTTGTGAGATTATTTTTCTTTGTTTTTAATTTACTTTCTTTAGAAGATTTCTCAATGGCATTTTTTTTTAAACCTACTAGGTTTGGGTTAACTCTACCCTGGCTCTTCCTCCTTTCCATCTTCCCTTTCCTCCTCAGTCCCCCACTCACTTTCATAGTGAATGATTTCCTTCCCTACCACCATCGTTACAGTTTTGTCCCATGGGTCCCCTTCTGGTTTCCGGACATCTCCTCACAAATCCACTAAACCTCCTTGAGCGTGTATGTTTGCCACATCCGAATTTTACCACCTGCAAATAATACCACCATATTATGAATCCATCAAGGGCTTAATCCACTCAGTAGTTTAGAGCCCTCAGGATCTAATCATCTCTGGAAACACCATTAGAGTTACACCAAGAGTGGGGCTTTATTAGTCCCCTGAGCATCTCTCAATCCAGACAAATTGACAATGAAGATTAACTGTTACAGAGAATCTTCCTCCAGGTATTTCAGTCTAGTCCCTGAGCCCAAGCACTTGAGCTGAAGCCCTTATAAGTGTGAAGACAAAATTTCAATACAGAATCTGAAAAAGAACATAACTTCTTAGAAGCTGGGTTGTTTTGATAAGATCATTGTAGCACTTCCCCTGTCAGCCCTCTGTCTCTTGAAGGAATCCTAAAAGCTGAATTATATCATTCTGGGACCTACGGACCACAAGTCAACAGGGCTTCGGCTAATCGTTTCCCATAAAAACAACAAACAGGAAGCTAGAGTAGGGGACTAGATGTTCTACCCACTCACATCCATCTGACTTTCAAAAGTGACCTGACATTTTAAGCAATCCCAAATGGCTTTGAAGTCAAATCATCCTTAACAATACATTCACATGTGAATTTTTTTTTACAATTTTTATCATTTGGATTCTTACCTGCTTTTGCTTTTTGTGACAAGTGCAAAGCTGATAAAGAAACTCAGTAAAGTAGATAGGGAACTGTATTTTCAGGGCTCAGTTGGACTGCTCAGATGCACAAGTAGCTGATTTTGGACTCCAAAAAACCACAAAAATTAAATAAATAAATAAATAAATAAATAAATAAATAAATAAATAGGTCTGCTGGTTTATGCTTGCAATCTCAGTACTGAGGGGGCAAGTCAGGCAGGCACCCAGGCTCACTGGTCAAACTGTCTAGCCTACATGATAAATTCCAGGTCACTGAACAACCCTGTCTCAAAACCCAGGGTAGGCAGTACCTGAAGAGCATCACCAGACATTGTGCTCTGACACGAATGCATGTATATCTGCAGGTACACCAGTACATACACACAAATACACACACGCACGCACGCACGAACGCACACACACCAAAGACTTATAATGTCAAAAGCCCCATTTACCTGCTGCTGGTTTGTTTACAAAACCTAGATTGCTAGCTCTGTCTTTATTATGAATGATCCAGCAACACCTGGACGACACAGAAAATGACCCTTGGAAGAGCAGTTTAAGCCTTAGAATTTGACCTAAAGAGAGATCTGGAAAACTATAGTGCTATCGGCAATGTATAAGAAAAAAAAAGTGATTTTTTTTTTAAAGCATCTACTGCATTTAATGAGGATGGGGAAAGAGAAACCAGAAAAATGATCCTATTTTATAAGACTGGCCTTCTTTTTATGTGAGTTTACACGTATACACAAGCTTGTGTATAATATGTGTCTATGTTACCTGATTGATTCACACATCTATTCAGTCCCCTACAAAAGGACATGACATTGCTTCAAAGACAGCTAAACTATTTATAAAAATATCTTACAAATTATTTAGGGGCTTGAAATAGAAATAATTAGCAAGTCAATGCATTGGAACCAGAAAGTTCCTCTAAAACACTTGTATGTAAATAAGGTGTTGTCTGTAACTTAGAGTGTGTGGACTTTGATCTGTAAAAGGAGGAGGAAGACAGAAGCTTTCCCCAAGGCTGGTCCTATGCCCAGCTACTGACCTCTGACGCATTTCCAGACTTACTCCACAACAGTCTTTCTTTGTCCTGCTTTTCTCACATTTTCATTACTTACAGTGACAAACAAGAAGTTGGTCACATGGCCACTATCTCTCAGCCTCCAGAAAGCGCATTGTGTCCTCCACATCAGGAGTTTTTCACCCAGACCTGTGCCATGTGAAAGGCAGACAGAAGTGGGCACAGAGGGCCATACAAATAAATCTATTTGTATTTCAGCATATGAAAATAAAGCAAAATTGAAAAGAAAAAAACAATGTGGTCCTTATACATTCCCATTCACCAACACATAATAAGGGCACCTGGAAATTGCCTTAACAATTTAAAGAAAATACTTATTTTATAATATTAAGAAATAGATCGTGTCAAAAGAAAAAAGGAAAACTGCTCTCCCGTTGAACATACTTTACCTGGTGTTTATCCTCCCAGTGCCTGGGAGACTGAGGCAGGAAGACCTGAATTTTACCATGGAGCTTGGGGTACATAGTATGTATCTGTCAAATGTCACGTGATATCAATCTTGACTGTCAGTCTGAGCTCCTCCTAAGTGTTAAATTTCAAACACAGGACAAATGGCTGAGATACGTACTTAACGTGACAAAGCAGACCCGGCCAACAGGTTCTGCCAGCACCCCTCAGTTCCTACCTGTTAGTGTATGACTCTGACACCCTGCTCTCTACTTGAACTCTCCAGATCAGAGGTCGGGATGCTTTTCTCCGGTGGCTATTCCCTATATAATCTGGCCATTTTGGTTACCTGCCCAGTTTGTACCCTGGCTGCTGCAGCCGATTCCTCTCATCCCCCCACCCCCACCCCAGCTTCCCACAGAGCCCAGCTCAGTCTGGTCCTGGCTACTCTGGACTCTCCTAGATCTCTCTGCCTATGGCTGTGCTCTCCCACAGCATCTACAATAAACTTTCTCCTCCACCATACCTAGGAGCAGTCATGTCCTTTCCTTCCCTTTTGATTTCTTTTTCTCATTCGCTAAGAAAAACGAGTTAATTAAATAGAAATCCTAACGCTTATCTCTTCTCACATAATTTTTAACATTAAGTGGTTCATTACAAGTCCTAGGATCATTTTTTTTTTCAGTTTTGTTGACAAATTTCAGCTGGGCATTTAATGTTCTTTCTGATTTAAGTGTACTCAGGGTGGACCTGAGGATCAAAATCTTCTTTTTTTTATTTTTAAATTTGCATTGTACTTTCCTTAGAGACCATTGTCCTGTTTTTATATCTTTTGCATTTCTACAGTACTTTTGCCTGTTTACAGCATGAGCATGTCAATTCTCTTGATATTTGAAGGAAAGTGTCAAAATTATTAAGCCTTGTCTTCTTCCTCCTGCCTCTCTGTCTTTCCAATGAGAATCAATCTTGAAAAGGCAGGCAGAGGCCAACATAAGTTTTATCCCCGAGAATGATGTTCAGATCTTGTCTAGACATTCACAGATTCTCTGTTTTGATGCTCAGTGACTTCTATGGAGAATGTCACAAAATTTCCCCAGAATATAGTAAGCATGTTAACCCACAGAATATAAATTCCTGTCACTTTTTCAGCCTCTACATATAACTCTTCTCAAAGCAAAAATGATGCCTGATTTTAAAAACCAACCACAGGATGAATAATTTGAATGAAACAATAATATAAATATTTCAACTTTTTAACTTAATAACAGAAATTTATCAGACAAACGATGGGACATATCATTCTCTACACATGCCCATTCAACCCTACTTGCCTTTTCTTCCCAGTTCTTCCCACTTCCTAGACATCTCTCTTCTAGTTCCATTCTGTGTTCAAGTTTCCACACCTAATGGAGAACATGTAAGATTTGCCTTACTGAGTCTGGCTTCTTTGGTTGATATCCTACAATTCAACATATTTTCCTTTAAGTTTGATTGTTGATTATCAAAGATAAGATTTGGTTATTCGTTACAGCTGAATAACACTTCATGATGTGTGTGTATGTATGTGTACATGAACGTGTGTGTGTGAGAGTATATGTGTGCGTGTTCTTGCTTTAGTCACTTGTGGATCATGGACATCTAGGATGGTTCTATATTTTAGCTATGCGAATGGCGCCAAAGTACACATGTGTATGCAAGTAATTTCTTTTCTACACTGACTTCACTTCCTTTGGCTATACACTCAGGAGGGATATATGTGCAGTTTTATTTTCCTAGATTTTTGAGGACCTCCACACTGTTTTCCATAGGGGCTGTAATAATTTTACAATTTCATCAATGATACATATGTGTTCTTTTCTCACTACATTCTTGCCATCAATTTTGGTTTGGTTTATTTTTTGAAAACAGGCATTGTGACTTGGGTAGAATAATATATGATTGAAGCTCTGATTAGCATTTTAACAATAATTACTTACATGGTTTTCATATATTTACTGAAGTCTATGCTTAGGAGGAGTCTATTCCATTCATTTGCTCACTTCTTACTTCGATTGCTTTATTGTGTATTTCAGATTTAATTTTAATTTATTATTATCTACTATTTATTCTAACTTCCTTTTCCTTTTAAAAAATTATTACATGTGTGTGTATGTGTGTGTGTGTTTACACATGTGTTTGTAAACATGTGGTGGTGCATATATATTGAAGTCAAAGGAAAACTTGTGAAGTCAGTTCTCTCGTTCCACCATGTATGTCTCTGGGATTTGACACAGGTTGTCAGGCTTAGTAGCAAACAGCTTTACATGCTGAGCCATATCATGGTTCCAGGTATATTTCATTTTTCTATAGTGATACTCTTTCAGATAGCTGCTAAATCAGTTTTTGCCATTCCGCAGGCTGTCACCTTCCTCTGTTGTTTCTTTTGGTGTGTACAAATGTATAGTGTCGTGGATTCCCATTTGTTAACCTATCCGTTTGTTTCCTGTGCTTTTTACATCTGGTTCAGAAATATTATTGCGTATACCAATAGTTTGAAGTGTTCCTAATAGATTCAGAGGTTCAGTTCTTACATTAAGGTGCTTGACACATTTCGAATCACTTTTTGCACAGAGAGGGCGCCATGCTTAGCTGTCTGCACATGGGTATCCGATTTTCTCACAATCACTTGCTAAGGAGGCAGTCTTTCCTCCAACCCATGGTTTTGGTACTTTTGTCAAATCAGATGGCTTTGGATGTTCGGGTTTCATGGTGGGCTCACTCCTCTGTTGACTGCTCTGTAGGTCTGGTTTTAGTCTGCCTCCATGCTAGCTTTGGGATATGAATTGAAAGCAAGTCTTGTAAGAGATAAAGTGTTGACTTTTTATCCCTTGTCTAGATTGCTTTAGCAGTTTAACGTTGTTTCTTGTTTTTACTACTATATAAATTTTAGGATCTTTTTTTGTATGTCAGTCAAATGTATCATTTCAATGAGGATTGCATTATATCTGCAGACCCCTTTTGATAGTCTAGACATTTAACAGTTTTAATTCTTCCAAACCATGAACATGGGAAATTTCTCCATTCTAAAGTGTCATCAATTCCTTCCTTCATTGTTTCACACTTTCCACTTCGGGAAACTTTTACCACCTTATTTATATGTATTTTTCTATGTGGCTAGAGCAAATGAGATTGATCTCACAATTTGTTTTTTTAGAAAATTCTTTATTGGCCAGTAAAGGAGCTATTAGATTTTATATATTGACTTTGTATCATGCTACTATACTGAATCCATTCATCAGCATCAGGAGTTATGTTTTTCAATGTATAACACCATATCATCAGTAACACTAATGATTTAGCTTCTTCCTTTTCCTTAAGATTGTTTTGTGGTTTTTTTGCCAGAAGAATTTTCTTCTAGTATATCTTTAATTATTTTTAACATTTATCTTGTTTTACTTTTAGAACATCCAATATTGCACTCAAATTCTTTGTGGTACTTGTCTGCCACTTTGTCTATCTGTGCAGATCTGTCTGTGAGGTTTGGGATTTGAGAACCTTAAAGAATGGGACAGATTATAGTCTAATGCTATAGACAACTTTACTTCAGTATCAGTGGGCTTTTATACATGAATAAAATAAAGAAAGCAATGATACAGGCTTGTTTGAGTTTAGATAAACATGATCAGAAAAACATATAAATAAATGCCAATAAACACTTACTAAATATTAACATAACCCTTCCCCAGAAGTTTCTCAGGACAGATCATTTTAAATGCAATTAGTTTGCACGTACTATAGATTACATCTGGGAGAGCACAAAAGCAAGGCAGAAGCCATATCCAGATTCGGAGAATACTAAGGGCAACACTCAGCATACCCTTTTACCAGACTGAGTTTTATAGGCATGTGCCATCTGACAGCTGACAAGAAATGGATCCTATAAATTAAATGCAAATGTTTGTCACAGAAGGCACAAAATCATGTCCAAAAACAATCCGAGGAATAAAATGTATTTTAAGTAAAAGAACCTCTGCCTTTTTTCCCCGGAGCCTCTCTCACAGTTCCCCAAGGTATTGTCCACCATGTGTCATCCTTTTGCCTCCTGTCCATTATTATCAACATAATTGTAAATCGTAGCTTTAGTCTTTATACTTATGCTCCACACACATATACTTATCTACCTCACCTCTGACTACGTGTGTTTTCAGTTGGTGAGTGCTGCTGGTAATGGTGGTGGTAGTGGTGGTGTGAGTATGCATATCTCAAAATATTGCTCTGGATTTATTTCTCTACTTCTTTACTTGATGCTACCATCTACTTATTTACCTGCCTCCTTAATTCATCGAGATCAGTGGTTCTCAATAGTTCTAATGCTGTGACCGTTTAATACAGTTGTTCATGTTGTGGTGACCCCAAACCATAAAATAATTTCATGACTACTTCATAACTGTGATTTTGCTACTGTTATGAATCATAATGTAAATGTCTGATATGTGACTCTCAAAGAGGTCACAGCCCACAGATTGAGAACCACAGATCTAGATAAATGCATGGGAAATTTTTACTATTCCAATTGCCCCCTGCATAATTTATAATCTATGCCAGAATCTTGCAGTGTTCTCCATCTCAGTAAGCAACACCATCTATTTTGTTTCATGCTGTTCAGACTTTGGTTACTTTAGTGAAATCTTCCTCCTTCGCCCTACCCTAATTTCCACGCTAAAGCTTCCGCTAGTAAATCCATACTTTAGACCACGTCTTTGTTACATCTGCTACTTTCCATCTGTTCTGCTTCCAAATAATCTTCTCCATCTTTTGCCTGGAGGTAGAAAGCTGCCAAATGGTCACTCTTCATGGCAGTATACGAAGAAGTTGAAATTGCATTAAAATAAAAACCTAGATGTGCCATGATTAAGCATATTACATAATTTATCTCATTCAGTCTTCGTAATCCTCTGAGATAGGTGAGTCAATCTCACTTGACACAAGGAGCTGAATAGTTTCTTAAACTCACAGAATTGAACATAGGAACCAGGACTCAGATTCAGTTCTCTGTATACTTTAACTACTGTGCTATACTGCCTCTCACTGCAGTGATAAAACTGTGAGTGCCGCTAAAGAATGTGATATAGATAAAGAAGCAGTGAGGAGCAAGAGTGAGTCTTTAATAATCAATTGCATTCAAAAAATCAATAGATAAGAAAAAGAAAAGAGCAACTTTCAACATTATGGAATCAGAGGTTTTTCTCCAACACCTAATACAACCAAGAGGGATTCCAGGCACTGAAGCTGAAACTTCTTCTCTGTGGCCATGCCAGTAGATGTGCCTAGGAGAAAGATTCTGGGGATCTGTAATAGCATTGACAACCTTGCATGGGTAAAAATATTCAGATCGCAGAGGATCCAAGTGCAGTGTTTACATACTTTGGAAATAAATTTATCAAACATGTTTCTGTTTCAGGATATATTTCTGAAATGTGGCAATAAGAGAAGACTGGCTAAGACAAAGGGATCATTGCAGGTTCGTGTGAATGAGGAAAAAACCTGGTCAGAAGAAATCGTAGCTCATCTTAACCTCTGTCCAGTTTATATGTCTGGAAAATGAAATGAATAACTCCACAATCAAAATCATGTGGGAATTATGAAATAAGGATTAGGAAAACAGTGGTAGTATACAGACATATAAATAAATGTCAAAGTTGTTTCCTATATATCAAAGAAGAAAAGTAATATATATTGTCCACTTTAAAAACTCTCTAAGGTAAAACTATTTGTACCTAGTGAAGAAAATATTTAAGCTACATTAATTAAAAAGTCAACAATTAATTTCTTCTCAGTAGATATTACCAGTCTGTGGCTTGTCCAATTATGTTTTAAACACACTTAAACTAAAAGAATCTGGCTTTTCATCTTCTATGCATAAGAGATAGATAGAATTCCAATAAATACCTACAATAAGTAAGTATAAACATTTAACAAACTCATGACATATAATTTCACTGTGATTTTGTTGATTCCAAAAAAAAATCACCCCGCTAGTGAATCTGCATAGATTCATTTGCATATAATTATCGCAAATTTTCATTTGCTCCAAAGCTAACACTTAAGTCATGTCTAATATGGAGGTGTGGAGCTGAATGTATAGAACTCTAAAATGAGAGGTAGGTTTTACAAGAGAAGTCTCTTCAGAATGTAAATATGCAGCAAAATCTAATATTTTTAAGTATTTCATTTGTCTGCGAAGCAACAAAAGCTAAATTGTTCTCTATGCAAACTATCCTTTTCAGGTATATAATCTATGTTATAAAGAAATCAGAGAGAGTAACGGAATAATTAAAGCATAGCATCTGCTCTGTAGCAGGGATTTTTTTAAAATCCTATATTTACTCTCTCACATCTATATGCTTTGTAAAATTGATATGATTCTCTTACAGGAAAAATATTCACTTAAAAACAGTTAAGAATAGCAATTTTCACCTTATAGTGGCTTTTGCTGTTGTTTTGTTGTGTTCCTGACATAGACTTACTGTGTAGCCATAGCTGGCCTGTGACTAGCGTGTAGGTCAGGTTGGCTTTTAGCTTACAGAGCTCTGCTAACCTCTGCAGCCTCCGTGCTAGAATTAAACATGTGTGCCATCATGATCAGCATGACCTGTTTTGAGGTATGAATGACTGAACAAATCAGCTCTTAGAAAAATTTCTCTAGTAGTATGGTTTGTTCACATAGTTACCCGAACCTCCCTCTCGTTCAGAGTAAAACAGTGTACTGTTGGAGAGAGAAGTGAAGATTACAGGTCAAACATAAGCATTGCCTCCCATGGAATAAAGCCCAAGATGAAATTCAAGTGGATTACATCTGAGTGGATGGACAGGAGAAACTGACCAGCAGTGATGTCACATCCTCAGACAGTCCTACAGTCAGTCCACCCTGGACCAGCAGTGACATCACATCCTCAGAGAGTCCTACAGTCAGTCCACCCTGGACCAGGTTGACTGCCAGACTTTTCTCAAATGAAGACATGAGGAACAGGTATTTATACTTCCAATAGAGCAGACCACAGATGCCACTGTCCTCAAAGACAGGTGATGACTGGTTGTTTTTATTCTTTTAGAGATTTATTTTTAATTTTAGAGTTTAATGTTTTTAAACAGCAAAGTATCAAATTCATTGCCTATTCCCCATTCCCTATACTCCAGTTCCCTACCTATCCTCCCCCACCCCAACCACTGTTTCTTTCAAGTTCCTGTGCTCTTAAGAAAATAAATAAATAACAGTACTTAGGGCTGTCAGTGAATGTCTGGGTGTAGAGCTATCTAATAAAACAAGGGTAAACTCTCAAGGGCCACATCCCTAAGGAAAACTGACTCTTCCTCCCCTAGCAGCCATTAATAATCAGTATGTTCATAGTTAAGGATGAGACTTCATAACACTCCTCTCTATCCCATTGGGTCTGGCTTGATCTTGTACAGGTCTCACACATGCAGTCATAGCCACTACAAGTTCATATGTGCAATAGTCCTTTCTTATTGAGAAAACACTGTATTGCTCCATTAATCTGCTACCTCCAGGTCTTATTCTCTTCCTGTCCTCTCTTCCATGATTATTGCTGAGCATTGGCAGAAGGAGATATGATATAAATACCCCATTAAGACTGACCACTCCTGAGTGTCTTATTCCTTGCATGTTGACTGACTGTGGGCCTCTGAATTAATAGCCATCTGCCTCAGAAAGAATCATCTCTGTTGAGGGGGGTTTTGAAAGACACACTAATCTAGTGGTGTAAAAATAATGTTTGTGGTGGAGAAGATAATACTATGTCCATTTAACAGAGTTATAGTATCAGGTTCTCCCTTATAACCATGACCTATATAGCTGTGATTTCTTTGGCTGTGTTAATAATATCATGCATGATATCTATTTTGGGGGGGTGGGGATCTTAAATCTAATCAGAATGTGTCAGGTTACTGTCATCACATTCATATTACTACTGTACCAGTTGCCATATCTTTGCAGGCCAGCCAGTCATCATTGTAGTTTAGAGAGCTCAGAGTTAGATAAAATTGTTATTTTTCTCCCCCAGTAGTGTGAATTAAAACTTACATCATTATGTAAGCTAGCCAGTAGGAATGAAGTAGGCTGAGAGCATCTTGATTTCTCCATATCATATGACTCTAGTACCTACAACTTAGAATCACCTGGAAAGAAAGCATCAATGAGGAAATGTCTAGATCAGGTTGGACTGTCTTTGGGAGATAGTTATGGACATAATAGTTAGGGAAGACTCATCCTGAAAGAGAATATAACCATTCTCTGGTTCTGAACTCATGACTGTATACAAGTTCAGAAAGCAAGGTACATACTGAGCATCTGTGCCTTCATGTACTTCTGCTCTTGATTTTGGATACAATATCACTGGCTACTTCAAGCTCCTACCACTGTGACTTCTCTACCATGATGAACTATAAACTAGAATTAGAAGCAGAAATAGACTCCTTTTGCTCCTAAGTCATTTTTGTTGGAGCATTTTATCACAGCGACAGAAATGAAATAGGAACAGATGACTCTGGTTACAATGACGATTTGATGAAAAGTTATTTTCTGAAAGGATGCATTTGAGAACAATCAAACACTGACATTGCCAATAAACTGGGACTATCTAGGAGTTGGTCTAAAGGGGACTTTAGAGATGTACCATTCCATCTACTCATGTAAGTTCCTGAGTGTTTTTGCTAGTGAAGAAGACGTAGTATAATGATGCATTGTTTATCAATGGAACAATTTTTACATTAGGGTAAAATGGTGTCAAATACATTCTATTGCTTCAGATATATCCATATAAGATAGAAAGAATTTATAGTAAAATCCTTTCACAATTAGGGCTGGGGAGTCTATGCCTCTATTCAAATGTGTTTATATTCTAAAGGTGAGTTATGTTTATTTCCCAATAAATTTATTTTCCCAGTTACTATATTCCAACTTCAGCTTAGAGCTGGAAAAATTATTACAAACTTAGCCTTACTAGAAACGATTTTGGTAAACTTTCATTGTTTTCTCATCACAAACAAAATACAAGTACTTTGACTGCCATGACGAAAGAGAACATTTTATTTCCAGTTAATAAGTACATACTTTCTGGAGAAGGACAGTTGCATATCAGGAGTAGGAAGAGTAGAACTCATAGAAGTGCAGAAATTCTTAACATAGATGCAAATTGAATGAATTTCAAAATTTCTGAGAGAGATAATCAGACACAAGGGAGAGTGAGTCAATTTGACTCAGTGGCTATTTTGAGAAAGCCTGATTAACAGATTTAAACTAAGAGTTGCCTTCTAGTGCCTGAGTTAATTAGAGTTCCTCACGAAAGTGTAAAATACCTTTTTAAGGTAGAGGTAGTGTTAAGACAGGGTGCTTATGACACTAGCATTTAATACTGAGTATAAAAGAGCATGATAGGTTTGAAAATTGATGGAATAAAAATAAAATATGTCCAGTGTGCTGGCTGGAGATATACTCTCCAAGGCTAAATAAAAGATGATGTATAAGAAATGGCCTTCACTATTTAAATTTAGAATAATAAATAGTGAGCAGTCAAATATTTTTAACAATTCTCTTGGAATAAATTTGTAATTGAAACTGAAGCATTGTTAATTTAAAATAAAAGATGACATACAAGAAATGATCTTCAGTATTTAAATTCAGAATAATAAATAGGGAGTAGTCAAATATTTTTTAACAATTCTCTAAGAATAAATCTGTAATTGAAACAAAAGCATTGTGAGTTTAAGAAGAAGTCAAGTTGTGGCACGGGTTTTCAGGCCCAAATCTGTCCTGAGAGAGTAGGTCTCCTAGGAGCACTATTACTCCTAAGTTCAGAGGCGAGAAGAACACTTTTTTTCTAATAACTGACCACAGAGGAACATGCCAGAAGACCACAGGAAACACAAAGCAACTGGAGACAGGTTCCTTCTGGTCTCTATGTACTCCCCAGAGTTAACTGTGCTCCCCTGTGGCACAGTTTTCCAGACCAAAATCCTGCCCAGAGAGAACTGATCTCTCAAAAGCATAGTCACTCTTAAGCTCACATACCCACAGGCTGACAGGAGGGAGAGGCTACAGTCAGAGACAGCAAGGCCAACTAACACCAGAGATAATCAGGTGGAGAGAGGCAAATGCAAGAACAGAAGCAACAGAAACCAAAGCTACTTGGCAAAATTAGAACACAAGTATCCCACCACAGCAAATCCCAGATACTCTAACACACCAGTAAAGCAAAACTCAGATTTAAAATCACATCTCAGGATGATGATACAGGACTTCAAGAAGGATATAAATAACTTCATTTAAAAATTGCAGGAAAACACAACCAAACAGGTAAAGGAATTGAAAAAAAAACATCGAGGATCTAAAAATGGAAATGGAAACAATAAAGAAATCACAAAGGGAGACAACTCTGGAGATAGAAAAACTAGGAAAAAGATCAGGAGTCATAGATGCAAGCATAATCAACAGAATACAAGAGACTAAAGAGAATCTCAGGGATAGAAGATAACATAGAAAACATTGACACAACCATCAAAGAAAATGCAAAATGCAAAAAGCTCCTCACCCAAAATATCCAGGACAAAAAGAGAAGACCAAATCTAAAGATAATAGAAGAGAGCAAAGATGCCCAATTTAAAGAGCCAAGAAATATCTTCAAGAAAATTATAGAAGAAACCATAACCTAAAGAAATAGATGCCCATGAACGTTAAAGAAGAATACAGAACTCCAAATATACTGGACAGGAAAAGAAGTTCCTCATGCCACATAGTAATCAAAACATCAAGTGCACAAAACAATTTTAAAAGCAGTAAGGGAAAAAGGTCAAGTAACATATAAAGGCCCATCAGAATTATACCAGACTTCTTACCAGAGACTCTGAAAGCCAGAAGATACTGGGCAGATGTCATGCAGACCTTAAGAGAACAAAAATGCCAGCCAGGGCTACTATACCCAGAAAAACTCTCAATTAGCATAGATGGAGAAGCCAAGAAATTCATGATAAAAGTATTTACAAAATATCTTTCCACAAAGATATCCGGCCCTACAAAAAAATAATAGATGGAAAACTTCAACTCAAGGAGGGAAACTACACCCCAGAAAAAGCAAAACAGTAATCTTTCAACAAACCCAAAAGAAGATATCCACACAAACATAATTTCACCTCTAACAAAAAAATAATAGGAAGCAACAATAACTTTTCCGTAATATATCTTAACATCAAAGGAATCAATTTCCCAATTAAAAAAAAAAAAAGAAACACAGACTAACAGAATGGATATGTAAACAGGACCCAGCATTTTGCTACATGCAGGAAACATACCTCAGAGACAAAGACAGACACTACCTCAGAATAAAATGCTAGAAGAAAATTTTCCAAGCAAATGGTCTAAAGAAACCAGCTGGAATAGGCATTCTAATATCAAAAAAATAGAATTTCAACCAAAATTTATCAAAAAAGATAAGGAGGACACTTCATACTCATCAAAAAGATGTAAGAAGATAAACTCCCAATTCAAAACATCTATGCTCCAAATACAAGGGCATGCACATTCATAAAATAAACTTTACTAAAGCTCAAATCACACATTGTACCTCACATAATAATAGTGGGAGACTGCAACACCACATTCTTATCAATGGACAGATCATGGAAACAGAAACTAAACAGAGACACAGTGAAACTAAGAGACGTTATGAACCACATGGATTTAACAGATATCTATAGAACATTTCATTCTACAACAAAAGAATAGAACTTCTTCTCAGCACCTCATGGTACCTTCTCCAAAATTGAACACATAATTGATCCTAAAACAGGCCTCAACAGATAGAAGAAGATTGAGTCCTATCAGATCACTGTGGACTAAGACTGGTCTTTAATAACAACACCGAAAAAATTAATCTAGAAAGCTCACATACCCATAAAAGCTGAACAGTGCTCTATTCAATGATAGCTTGGTCAGGGAAGAAATAAGACATTTTAGAATTTAATGAAAATGAAGGCACAACATATCCAAAAATAGAAAATATAGTGAAAACAGTGCTAGAAGGAAACTCATAGCTCTGAGTGCTTCCAAAAATAAACTAGAGAGCATATACTAGTAGCTTGACAGCACATTTTGAAAGCTCTAGAACAAAAAGAAACAAATTCACCCAAGAAGAGTAGACAGCAGGAAATAATCAAACTCAGGTCTGAAATCAACCAAGTAGAAACAAACAAAGAAAGAAAACTATACAAAGTATCAACAATACCAGGAGGTGGTTCTTTGACAAAATCAACAAGATAGATAAACACCTAGCCAGACTAAGCAGAGGGCACAGAAACAGTATCCAATTTAACAAAATCAAAAATGAAAAGGGAAACATAAGGTTTTAATACAAAAGCCTACATTCGAGAAAACTGGAAAATCTGGATGAAATGGACAATTTTCTAGACAGATAACAGTTACCAAAGTTAAATCAGGATCAGATAAACCATCTAAACAGTTCCATAACCCCTAAAGAAACAGAAACAGTCATTAAAAGTCTCCCAAACAGAAAAGCCCAGGACCATTTGTGTTTAGTGCAGAAGTCTATCAGACCTTCATAGAAGACTCTTCAAACTACTCCATAAAATAGAAACAAAACAGAAGGAACACTACCCAATTCATTCTATGAAGCCACAATTGTGCTCATACCTAAACCACACAAAGACCCAACAAAGAAAGAGCTTCGTAGCAATTTCACTTATGAATATTGATGCAAAAATACACAATAAAATGCTCACAAATTGATTCCAAGAACCCATCAAAATGATCATCCCTCATGATTAAGTAGGCTTCATTCCAGGAATTCAGGGATGGTTCAATATATATAAATCCATTAACATAATCCACTATTTAAACAAATTCAAAGCACATGATTATTTCATTAGATGCTGAGAAACCATTTGACAAAATTCAACACCCTTCATGATAAAAATCTTGGAAAAATGAGGAATTAAAGGGCTATAATCACAGTATAAGCAATATAGAGCAAAGTAGTAGCCAACATCAAACTAAATGGGGATAAACTTGAAGCACTCCCACTAAAATCAGGGACTAGACAAGGCTACCTACTTTCTCCCTACCTACTCAACAAAGTACTCCAAGTCTAGCCAGAGCAATTAACCAAATGGAGGTCAAAGAGATACAAATTGAAAAGGACGTGGTCAAAATGTCTCTATTTGCAAATGATATGATAGTATAATTAAGTGAACCCAAAATTCCACCAGAGAACTCCTAAACCTGATAAAAACAACTTTAGCAAAGTGGCTGGATATAACATTAACTCAAACAAATCAGTAGCCTTGCTCTATTCAAATGATAAATAGACTGAGAAAGAAATTAGGAAAATGACATCTTTAACGATAGACACAAATAATATAAAATATCTTGGTGTGACTCTAATCAAGCAAGTGAAAGATTTGTATGAAAAGAACTTCAAGTCTCTGAAGAAAGAAATAGAACAGGATATAAGAAGATGGAAAATTTTCCCATGCTCATGGATTGGCAGAATTAATATAGTAAAAATGGCTATCTTGCTGAAAGCAATCTACAGATTCAAGGGAATCCCCATCAAATTCTCAACTCAATTCTTCATAGAGTTAGAAAGAGCAATTTGCAAATTCATTAGGAATAATGAAAAACCCAGGATAGCAAAAACTATCTTCAACAATAAAAGAATTTTTTGGGGAATCATCACTGACCTCAAGCTGTATTACAGAGCAATAGTGATTAAAAAAAAAAAAACTACATGATATTGGTACAGAGACAGGCAGGTAGATCAATGGAATAGAATTGAGCAGAGAAATGAACCCACATACCTATGGTCACTTGATCTTTGATAAAGGAGAGAAAACCATCCAGTGGAAAAAAGATAGCACTTTCAACAAATGGGGCTGATTCAACTGACAGTCAACATGCAGAAGAATGCAAATTGATCCATTCCTAGCTCCTTGTACAGAACTCAAGTCCAAATGGATCAAGGACCTCCGCATAAAACCAGATACACTGAAACTAGTAGAAGAGAAAACAGAGACGAGCCTCGAACACATAGGCACAGGGGGATAATTCATGAACACAACACCAATGGCTTATGTTCAAGATCAACAATCAACAAATGGGACCTCATAAAATTGCAAAGCTTCTGTAAGGCAAAGGACACTATCAATAGGACAAAATGGAAACCAACAGATTTGGAAAAGATCTTTACCAATCCTACATCCAATAGAGGGTTAATAAACATCCAATATATGCAAAGGACTCGAAAAGTTAGACTACAGATAATCAAATAACCCTATTAAAAATGGGGTACAAAGCTAAACAAAGAGTTCTCAACTGAGGAATATCGAATAGTTGAGAAGCACTTAAAGAAATGTACAACATCCTTAGTTATCAGGAAATGCAAATCAAAACAACACCAAGATTCCACTTCACACCAGTCAGAATGGTTAAGATCAAAAACTCAGGTGACAGCAGATGCTAATGAGGATGTGGAGAACAGAAACACTCCTCCATTGTTGGTGGGATTGCAGACTGGTACAACTACTCTGGAAATCATTTCAGTGGTTCCTCAGAAAATTGGACATAGTACTACCTGAGGACCCAGTTATGCCACTCTTAGACATATACCCAAATGGTGTTCCAACATACAACAAAGACACATGCTCCATCATGTTCATAGCAGCTTTATTTATAATAGCCAGCGCTGGAAAGAACCCAGATGCCCTTCAACGGAGGAATGGATTCAGAAAATGTGGTCCATTTACACAATGAAGTATTACTCAGCTATTAAAAACAATGACTTCATGAAATTCTTAGACATATGGATGGAATTGAAATATATTCTGAATGAGGTAGCCTAGTCAAAAAAGAATACTCATGGTATGTACTCACTGATAAGTGGATATTACCCCAAAAGCTTGCATACCCAAGATACATGACTACATGAAGCTTAAGAAGAAGGAAACCCAAAACTTGGATGTATCCGTCCTTCTTAGAAAGGAGAACAAAACACTTAAGGGAGGAAATATGGAGACAAAGTGTGGTCAGAGACTGAAGGAAAGGCCATCCACAAACTGGCCCACCTGGGGATCCATCACATATACAGACACCAAACCCAGACACTATTGCAGATGTCAAGAAGTGCTTAGTGACAGGAGCCTAATATAACTGTCTCCTCAGAGGCTCTGCCAGAGCCTTACTGATACATAGAATGCTTGTGGTCAACCATTGGACTGAGCACTGGGGTTCCCAATAGAAGAGTTCGGGGAAGGACTGAAGGAGCTAAAGGGGCTTGCAACCCATAGGAAGAACAATATCAACCAACCAGACACCACAGAGATCACGGGGACTAAACCACCAACCAAAGAGTACACATGGAGAGACCCATGGTTCCAGCCACATATGTAGTAGAGGATGGCCTTGTAGGACATGAATGGGAGGAGAGGCCCTTGATCCTGGGAAGGCTCAATGCCCCAGTGTCAGGGAATGCCAGGGCAGGGAGGTGGGTGTGTGTAGATGGGTGGGGGAGTACCCTCATAGAAGCAGGGTAACAGGGCATGGGATAGGGGATTTCTGGAGTGGAAACTGGGAAAGGGGAATCATTTGAAATGTAAATAAATAAAATATCCAATTTTTAAAAAGAAGAAGGACATAAATTAAAATACAAGAAAAAGAAACGAAAAAGTCAAACTGAAGGAGATGAATGGAAGCAGCATCAGGCCTCCTCCCATTGTTTGGCATTCAGCCCCCTCCTTTCCTTTGTCTTTAGTCTAAATAACTACAGTTGTGTTATAGTGAATGTAGGGGGCGGTGAGCCTAGGATCAGAATCAGAAATATAATACTAAAAGTCAGGTAGTTCTGAACATGGAATAATAAGCAAATAAACTTCAGTCCTAAAAGATGTTTTATGTTCAGTAAGTGTCACACACACACACACACACACACACACACACACACACACACACACACACACGCAAAGCTGAAAGAACATCTGGTCTGCTCTCACTTGAATCAGGAGCAAGGCTTCCAAGGCACCACCTCCCAGACCCACTTTTCCATCTCAGTATACATTTAACACCCCTCAGTATCTTCAATTTATTTTTAAAAAAGCAAGTATAGATCAATACACATATCTAAAATTAGGATATAAAATACATAGATGAGTCTAGACTAAGAACATGGTTCTAAACCACCAACACTACTTGTAGCATCTCTAGGAAATGCTTCATGCAAATGAGATTTACTATAATCAAAGGGAAGACCACAGATAGACCCAGGCTCAGTTCCCAGGACCTACACAGTAGCTTACAAACATCCTTAACTCCAGTTCTAGGAATCCAACTTCTTCTGACCTCTGTGAGCAGAAGGCATTAGTGTGGTACACATGCATACATGTGGGCAAAATGTCCAAATATATAAAAACAAATAAGTAAATCGTGTGTGTGTGTGTGTGTGTGTGTGTGTGTGTGTGTGTAAAAGGTACCAAAGCCTAACAAGATGCTTTTAATCTAGCAATTCCACATTTAGAAATAAATCTTATAATACATGTTGATAAAAGCTTATAGGGAATCAACACTTTAGGTTTTACAAGTGGAGGTATGAATTGTGTAAATGTTACATCCCTAAAAATCTAATAATAAGTAAGCATTAGAGGGGATGAAGATTTGTATGCCTTTTGTGAATGAGTATGGAAATATTACAAAATATAAGATCTCTGAACTCAGAGGTAAGTTAGAATTCAAAATGTCCACATGCTACCAAACCTAGATTCTAAACAAAATTTAGGAGTGAGAAGTATCCCAAATGAGCTGAAATCTCATCAGTGAATTATAGACATATCATTGACAGTTGTTAGGGTTTGCTGCTCCACCTTAATCAGGAAAGAAAAACACCAAAAGAAATGAAACAGTGGCCAGGTCTCAGAGGATTAGTTAGATGATATAAAGAGAGACTGGTGGAACTATAAATTTTACAATGTCAAAACTAAATGGAAAGAGAACACATTGACAGTATCCTTCCAAGAACTCAGCCCTCGACACTGAATATAAAACATTGTTAGAGGTATTTGAAGCTTACAGAGCATCATGGAAATTATAGCAAAAAACAAAATGCATTAACTGAGAGCAACTTTTGAATACTGTGATCCAACCTAGTAAAAGCAAAATCCTTAAGAATTTAAAAACTTTATGTAATTAAAATCACAGTAATTATACCCAGTTTTCAAGCAAAGCTTCATGAGGAAGGTGGAAGGTAGGAAATACAATATCAAGAATGAAAGCAATTAATAGTGCCAAGTTCAAATATACATGAAGTTTCAAATATCAGATAGGAAATTTAATAAAACTATGATTAATATTTTAAAGTGGAAAATGTAGGCCATTTGTATGAAAAATGGAAAGCTTCTTCAGATAAATGAAAACTATAAGAAAAATATCAAACTGAAACACCATAGATAAAAAGGACAATAGCAGAGATGAAGACTTTCTTTGGTAGGTTTAACAGCAGACTAAAACTGAGGAAATAGTTGATAAAATTAAGATTTCCAATAGAAATTTCAAAAGTTGAGTCTAAAACCTAGAAGAGGAGGGAAAGGTTGGTATGTAAGACTAAAAGTTATGGTACAGCTTTTTAAAGAATGTTCCAGCTTAAGAGGTTAGAAAATCAAAGGGAAAAGTGAAATAAAAAATTGAACCAAGTGGAGAGGTAGGCAGGGTGCTACAAATTGAAAAGGCTGCTTTTCATTACCATCGTGCTAGAATCATCACTAAGGAGATGGACTTCCGGGTGTGTGATCACAGGCATATTCATTGTGTGGGGTAGATCTACATTTCTGCCTGGTGTCAAATTTCTTTTAATTGTACAAATTCCTTTAATTTTTTGTTTGTATGTTTGTTTGTTTGGTTGGTTGGTTGGTTGGTTGGTTGGTTGGTTGGTTGGTTGGTTGGTTGGTTTGGTTTGGTTTGGTTTTCTAAGCCAGTTTTCCTCTGCATAGCCTTGACTCTTCTGGAACACTAGCTTTGTAGACCAGACTGGCCTGGAACTCAAAGATTCACACCTGATTTCTTCTAATATTTTAGAAAAGAAGTCGGCTAACAATTAATTTTTCAACTTTTATTTGGTCCAAAACAGTTTGCATTGCACAAAAGATTTTTTTTCACTGATCATCAAATTCTGGGCTTGCATCATATTTCATCAGTAATAGAGATGTTCTTCCATTGACTTCTGTCTGACTCTACTTGTAAATCTTCTGTGTACATAGTAATTACTGTTCTCTTCTCTATGACTCAACACTTGAAACACAAACAAATAAACAAAAACACACAAACAAAAACCCCAAGATCAAGACAGACAAAATCCAAGCCTGAAGCTAGGAAATGGTCATGAAGCTAGCTGGAGAGCAATTGGCAATTAAAAGTGGCTGTGAGTAGGAGAGTCAGTTATCTTTAAAGGTTACGCTCCTAATAGGTCATCCTGGATTTGAGAGGAGTAAGGTATGAACATCACCAAAACTATGAATTTCTCAAAAAATTAATAAAGACTATTTTGAAAGAAGCTTAAGGGGATAGCAGGGAAAGGACAGCACTAGCACTGTCTGGGTGGTCACTGCATAAAGATGGAAAGGTAAAGCCGCAAAGAAGACCCCAGAATGCTAGAGATACCAAGAACATGGAATTCTGATAAAGACATTTCAGGCACTGAATGACATTGGTCCATGAGGAGAGGCAGCTGATAGAGCCAGAGGCATGGGGCTACTCAGACCCATTGGTACACGACAGATGCCCCATATGGCTACACGCTGCACAAGCCGCTTCAGGACTTAGTGTTTGGCTTGCTGTTCTTCCATCTTGCTTTAGTCTAATGGTTTCTTACTGGCTCCACACTCTACCTTTTTAGAATGAGAATGTTAAAGCTAAGCCTTTGTATATGACACATAAGTGGCTTGGTTTGTTATTTAACAGGAGGCAATACTTTGCTTTAAAACTTTGAAATTTGGGTCTTTGAACAATGTTAGAACTGTTAAAATTTTAGGAACTGGGGTTGGGGATTTAGCTCAGTGGTAGAGCGCTTGCCTGGCAAGCGCAAGGCCCTGGGTTCGGTCCCCAGCTCCGGGAAAAAAAAAGGAAAAGTTTAGGAACTGTTAGAGATTAAATAAATGTATTCTGTCATTATGAAATAAATATAAGGCATTTGGGAGCAGAGTTTTAATGTCATTTAAATTGATGTGTTTGGTGTGTCATATTAACGGGTAGAGGGAAAGTCTATACAAGATAAAGAAACAGAGTTTAATAAGAAGACAGAATTACTTTTTAAAAAACCCTAGGAATTCTTCACAGCTGAGGAATGCCGAATGGCTGAGAAACACCTAAAGAAATGTTCAACATCTTTAGTCATAAGGGAAATGCAAATCAAAACAACCCTGAGATTTCACCTCACACCAGTTAGAATGGCTAAGATCAAAAACTCAGGTGACAACAAATGCTGGCGAGGATGTGGAGAAAGAGGAACACTCCTCCGTTGTTGGTGGGACTGCAGACTGGTACAACCATTCTGGAAATCAGTCTGGAGGTTCCTCAGAAAATTGGACATTGAACTACCTGAGGATCCAGCTATACCTCTCTTGGGCATATACCCAAAAGATGCCCCAACATATATGCCACCAAACGAGATAAGATGGATGAAGCAAAGAAGTGCAGGCCGACAGGACCGGATGTAGATCTCTCCTGAGAGACACAGCCAGAATACAGCAAATACATAGGTGAATGCCAGCAGCAAACCACTGAACTGAGAACGGGACCCCCGTTGAAGGAATCTTAGAAAGGACTGAAAGAGCTTGAAGGGGCTTGAGACCCCATATGAACAACAATGGCAAGCAACCAGAGCTTCCAGGGACTAAGCCACTACCTAAAGACTATACATGGACTGACCCTGGACTCTGACCTCATAGGTAGCAATGAATATCCTAGTAAGAGCACCAGTGGAAGGGGAAGCCCTTGGTCCTGCTAAGACTGAACCCCAGTGAACATGATTGTTGGTGGGGGAGGTGGTAATGGGGGAAGAATGGGAAGGAACACCCATAGAGAAGGGGAGTGGGAGGTGTTGGGGGGATGTTGGCCCGGAAACCGGGAAGGGGAATAACAATTGAAATGTAAATAAGAAATACTTAAGTTAATAAAGATGAAAAAAAAAAACCCTAGGAAGATGCTTGAAAGGAAAAACTCAATAAATCGAATAAAAACTTAATTGAAAAGCCTCAGAAATAGAATGGATGATATAGAAAACAAAGGATCAACGCTGAAAGTCAAGGTAGAGGAATTAAATTCCTCAAAAATGTCAATGATATTTCTTCATTCTTTCCTTAATTGGAACTAGATTCTTTCCTCATACAGTATGCCCCGATTACAGTTTCCCCTACTTCTACTCCTCCCAGAACCTCCTCCGTCTCTTCTCCACTCCCTTTCTGTCTCTCTTTAGAAAAAAAATGAACTTCTGTGAGATAACACCCAAACATGACAAAATAAAATATAATAATATAAAACAAAAAAATCACATGAAAGATAGATAAGGCAACTCAATAAAAGTATAAGAGCTCCAAAAAGTTCTTAGATTGATGAAAGAAACATAAGAGAGTTTAGAGATTCCATGAAAGAATTAACAATTGAATAATGGACATAAAAGAAGAAAAATATTATTCAAATAAAATATAGTTTCAGTAAAATCATAAAAGTAAATTCTCCACACCTCAAGAAATAAACATCCAACCAGGTGCAATAGTCTTACAGAAGTCCAAGTACCTCACCACAACATATCGTTCTTAAAATATTAAAAGCACAGATGAAAGGAAGGGCATTGAAACTTTTAAGAGATAAAGAACAAGTCACTTATAAAGAGGGGTCCATAATAATAACATTATTAATAATAACAGGATCATTTGGCAGAAAGTTTTAAAGCCAGGAGGGTCTAGAAAGATGTATTACAAGTTCTGAAAGACTGTCAATCAAGATCATTAATCCTAGCAAAACTACCTATTAAAATGAAGGGGAAATGATAACCTTCCGAGATAAGCAGAGATTAGATGAATATGTGATTAAGAAGGTCTACAGAGAATATTAGAAAGAATATTTCAGCTTAAAAGGACATACACATCCAACAGGCCATAAGTAATAAATAAACAATACCAGAATAGTTAATCAATCGCTGCCTAGGAAAACATCATAAAATCAACAAAATGGCAAGATTTAACACATGTCTTACAACAGTAACACTGAATTAATGCTCTCAATTCCTCCATAAAAAGACACAATCTAGAATATTAGAACACAGGATCCATGTTTATCCTACTCTCATACCTCACCATGAACAATGAACACTTCCCTTAAGGGGAGGGGATTGAAAAAAATTCTAAAGAAATGAACTAATAGGGGAAAAAGTGAGTTTAGTTATTTTACTACCTGACAAAATAGACTTCAAACACAAACTAGTCAAAATTGATGAGTAGGATCACTTCTTCATCACCAAATGTACAATACCCCAAAAGGAAAATGCACCAAATTTCATTTCAAAAATACTGCTAGATATAAAAAAAAAAAAACCCACAGATTAACCACAACACAATGATAGAAGATGACTCCAATACTCTGCTCTCATCAATAGACAGGTCATGTGTACAAAACCTAAACAAAATTACAGAATATTGAACAAAGCAATATCTAAAATATCTCTTAGGATTTTAAAAATATATTTTGAGATTTGAAAAAAAAACTACAGTCTTGTCCACAAATAAAAACAATTCCGTTCTTCCATTTCAAACTGCGTTCGTTTTGTTCCTGTTAATGCCCGTATGATAGGAAGGCAGATATCCCTAACCTGTTCTCATGGGGAGCATTTAGCCTGACATCAACAACTGGGATAGCAGTAGTAGGTTTTGTAGCCATGCTCTTTGTATGACTGTGAAATCTCCTTTCTGTTCCTAGTTTGCTTGAAAAATCTTAAAGTTACAAGCCAATGTTGGGTTTTTCTACATGAATTGATGAGGCATGCTCTTCTCTATTCTATCGATGTGGTAAATGCATTGATTGCCAGCCATTGAGCAAGATTAGAAACCCCATCTGATATGACAAAGCCATGTCAAAAAAGGCAATGATAAAACTCAACTTACTGTGCTTCCATTAAAAATAGAAAATATGACAAATCTGAAAGTAGCATGATTATATAGGTGACATTTAAGAAACTAACAGAAGGTACATTGATTAGGGTTGTTCTCATTACATCTATATTTACTACCCAAATTCCATGGTTTTGTCAAATATTTTATGCAATATAAAATATGATGCCCTTTAATTGAAAAACTAAACAACAAACATTTATTATTTAAGCAAAAAAATAAGTTCTTGATAGAAACATAGTATAAATTCAGTGCTATACATTTCTAAAATATTTAGGATAAACATCAGTGCACATATACCTAACCTGCTTCTTTTCATGCTGACACAGTTTATTTTGATGGCATAATACCTTGTTTTACTCTACGAATTTAGAAAGATTTCATCCTAAAAATAAAAAACTCTTCCCCCTCCCATTTTCTTTCTTTCATGGCATCCATGCTGAATCTTAACAAATCTTAGCCAATCTTAATATCATGTACTACCATAGTCCTCCTGAAACTTGACAGTCTTCCTCTGAGGTACATATGTGAATTGCATATGCAATGTTCAATATCTTTATACAGCCATCCCTTACCCAAGAATTATCATAATTCACTGATCGTGCATATATTTTAAAAGAACTCAGCTCAGTCATAGAAAATTCACAGTGGGATCTTCAAGCCCCCCAAGTCTCTGACTGAATATTTCATATACTCTTTAGTAAGGGTAGCACACGTGTGGACTGCCTTCTCCTTAACTGTCGATCTGTGATGGCTGAAGATGTGCAAGCAATTGTCATGTTGCTGTCCCACTTGCTGCTCACAGGTTAGAAAGCAGCTGTCACCCGAGTACTAACGTTCAGATCAGGAGCATAATCAGTCCAGGCAAGCACAGATTCCATTATGCCCTCAGCTCCACCCTAATCCTGCCATCCCACAGAGAAGGGCTGTTAGAGGCAGACCCAGCAAGCGGCCCAGCTGCAAGCTTCTCCTTGGTTTTCTGAGACTGGCCATCAGTGGCAATCCACCGTGAAGTCTCATGGGAAATCTCATCTACAGATTTCATCTACATACATTAAATCAAACACTTTTGCTTTTGTTTTAATCATTTTCAATCTTTCCTCCCTCCCTGTTTTCCTCTGTAATCCCCAGTGTGACTTGCTTATATTTTAGCTTGGACTAGCATCTGAGTTAAAAATCATCCAATGCTTTATTCGTGTTTAGGGATAGCAGCTTTGACAATTAATGTGTCCATGCCAGACTGCAGTTAGCTAATGCCTTCCTTTTCTTGAGCCTAACAGCTCGCTAGGTTGCAAAATTATTGCATCAGCTCGACCATGATGTTTTGTTCACTTTTTAAAACTAAATCTTTAGGCTCCTGCAGCCCTCTGCCTGAAAGTGCTTTGTCATTTCCTAGAGGCTGCATAGTCAAAGGAGCTGTGTAGACTCAAGTTAATCTCTTCGACTCCTCCGAGCTCTCCATACCATACCCATCTCCATTACCTCAGGAATTCTTATTGGATTTAACCTTCTGCTCATTGAATTAGTGTCAGCTATCATTCTTGGTGTACATTTGTTAAATTCAATCTATCCTATAGGAGAACGCCAGCCAGAGAAACGCTAAGTGTATTAAACAGTCAGAAAGAGAAGACCATAGAAATTGGGACTTAGACTCACTGTGGAGATCAAAAGAATGAAGTTCATGTTACTGCTTCCTTTCTTTCAAGGAGGCTACAATCACAGCATGAAATGTAAGCCTTTATAGTCAGCCTTCTGGAGTATACAGAATGTTAAGTGACTGGACTTTTCCTAAGTGAAGAAGTGGTTGGTTTGGTGGTGATGGTAGTGATGGTGGTGGTGGTGGTGGTGGTGGTGGTGGTGGTGGTGGTGGTGGTGGGTGGTGGTGATGGTAGTGGTGGTGGTGATGGTGGTGGTGGCGGCGGTGGCGGTGTGTGTTGTTAATGGCGATGCTAGTAATAAAACGACCCTATGGAAAGTTCTAAAACTTCAGATCTTCTGTTAATCAGAAAAAGAAGAAAGAATAAGGCCACTCTATGGACACTTGCCTACAGCAAAGAGCAGCATCTCAGAGTGAAAGAGCTAAGCAACCAGATCATGCTTAGCCATGTGGATCGCAATACTGAGTCACTCTAATCGGCAAATGTGTCGAATAGGTTCATTAGTGCTGTGCCTTCCTGAAGGATCTCTGTGCCTGATCCAGGACCAT
The DNA here is from genome assembly GCF_011064425.1 of Rattus rattus. Lineage (NCBI taxonomy): Eukaryota > Metazoa > Chordata > Mammalia > Rodentia > Muridae > Rattus > Rattus rattus. Next base: position 61,800,781 of record NC_046154.1, read on the forward strand.
GTCGAAAACTGGTAAATAAGCAAACACAGGGAACATGTGGCGAGCCTCCCAGGTAAGAGCTGGAAGTGACAGGGTCAGAGCTCAGTCTTCAGTCACTTGCCTGCTATGCGTGTGGACCTGGGTTCAAATTCCTCCACTGCAAAATCAAGAATGCATCTTATTTTACTACTTCTGCTATTGGGTTATTCTACATAAACTGCCTATTGCTAATGACAACACCTACATAACTCATTGAATATAGAGAATAGATCTAGTGTTTAATTAGAGTTTTTACCCCTCCTTCATGATACTGGAAGGGAAGTGTACCTTCATATCACCACAGGAGAGAGATAACCACCAACCCAGCTACAAACCCTATGGTGACCTGCCTGCAGCAGACACTGGAGCAATAGAGGTATAAACATTTCGCTAGCAACCAAGCACTGTCTGATTAGATTTAAGAACCATTCCAGGAGATGGAACCCATGCTCAACACTCCTCAAGTAGCCAGAAACCTGAGATTTTATTAGCCATGGACCTCGGGGAACAGCACATACTACTGCATAGTACTGTTGTTCTAAAGAACATAATAATCAAATGACTCTTACTGACATTCTTCTGTACTCATACCCCACTGCCTTGCTCAGCAATCATCAGTGAGGCTTCCTCCTGCAGTAGATGGAAATACAGAGACCCATACTGGACAACATGTGGAAGGTGAGAGACTTTGCAACACTCAGTCCTCAGTGGGATGTCCCCATCATATACTTCCCCTCAGGGTTCAGGGAGTTCTGCAGAACAAAAGGAAGAAAGACAGTAAGAGCCAGTGGCGATAGAGGAGTCAGAGGAAACGAACCTTCATATCAGGACCATTGCACATAGGAACTCCCAGAATTAGTTTTTTTAATCGCAAGTACAGGTGAATAACAACGCCTTCAAGATTAACAATCAGAAGCAAGAAGCATCCTATTTAAAGTCAATTCAAAGGGTGAATTTAAATTTAATGGGGAAAATAATCTAAGCCAAAAGACATGTCAAGAAATAACCACTCAGTCTACCAACTCTTCCAAAATTTGAGGGCTGTTTGATAACAGAAACTGCCAGAAAAATCCATAAACTCCAAGTGCAAGATAAAATAAAAACTTGACAAGCATCCAGAAGCAGATCTTGCATGCCTCGTAAAAGGAACCCAGCAGCAAGACACATACACAATAAGACTAAGTTAAATGTAAGGTGGGCTGTCTATGCATTTCCCTCTAAGCTCAACTTTTTAAAGAATTGGTTCCTTGGGGGTGAGACGGTGTATTTAGCTTCAGGAAGAGAGAATTTGGCATCCTAACATGATGTTTCTCTAACATTTCTTCCAGTAGTCCTGAATACAGCACAACAGTCTTGAAGGACAAAAACCCTAAAACGATGTCTCTAATCACACAGAGATGCAAAGCCACATTGGCCCCCTAGAAATAAAGACAATAAAGAGAAAGAGAGTGAGCTACAGAGAGGACAGCAGGGGACTTGAGATGCCTAAGGCTTTCTCATGAAAATCAATGGCCAACAAAGCCACCAAAGGCCAGCAGCTTCTGAGTTCTTAAGATTGCAGAACACATTGATGGACATTAGGAAAGCAGATTTATAGAAAGTATATCATAGTATAGGAGCTTATTAGATTAGAAGAAAGAACTTCTATTTAGCAAAAGCAGGGGGAATATTGACCTGCTAATTTAAAGGGTTTTTTTAAATAGAATTTATGACAGAAGCAAAGTTGAGGCACGGGGAAGGGAGGTGCCCAGGCTAGTTGACATTCATGAGACACCTGTGTACCTCTCCATACAGGTATGTGAACTGACATCATGATCTCACCTTTACTGCTTCCAGGCAGCTGTGTTAAAAAAGATAATAACTACACACACACACACACACACACACACACACACACACACACACACACACACACACACGTCAGTGTCCTTCCAAGTCAAAAAAGTCAAAAGATATTTCTGAGTTGGTTTACACTAGGAGAGAACTCTCTTCTAAACAACAAAAAGAATTGAGGTCCGTGTCCTTAAACTGATAGCTTTTTATCTCCCATTCTCATGAGTGAGAAGCATCAGTGTTATGGGGTCAAGCTAAGGATGGGGCAAGAAAATTCCAGTCTGCTCACACCACTGTGATTAAAAAACAAACAAATCAGTATTTTGCTGCCTAGGTTTTGTTCAGAGAAGGTAACCAGGAAAGTTTTGACATCGGGGGTGCTAGAAACTTTATACTTGTTTAGATTGGTGTTTTTCCTCTTGTCTTCTCTAGAACTTTATGACTATGAGAATGTGTAGTCTATGCGGCTGAAGAGGGTTAAGGATACTCACTGTTCTTACAGAAGCTGTAGGTTTGGTTCCCTTGACCCAGATGGCAGCTCACACGTATCACTCTACAACTCCAATTCCAGGAGATCTGATTCCTTCTTCTGGTATTCAAAAGCACGGTGCATATATGTAGTACATCTACACATACACGCAGCAAATATTCACACGCACATGAACTTTTAAAAGTAAAATATCTAAAACAAAGTGAAAAAGAATGAGTAGTCCACAAAGGACATGAAGGAGAAACCGCTTCATATCAGGGAAACTGGAGCCAGAAAACAAGTTTTCTTATCAAACCATCCATCTCTAGAAACAACAACCATGTTTCACTAAGGGATACAGGCATTTTGAATTGTGAAATAGCAAAGATTATTACAGGTTAGACAGTGGCTTTATGGTAACTCATTGACAGAAGCTAACACTAACGTGTTTCCTTGTCAACAAATACCAAGAGTCTTAAAATATGTGATGCTTCAACCCTGCAATGTCTGGGACTCCCTCCTAACAACTTAAACCTGAAAAATGGAAAATGTTTTGTTTAAAAAGACTCCATCACAGTACTTACTATTTAAAAAAAAAATAAGTAAATGCATGTGGTAGTGCATCCTGTAGTCATGAAATACTTATGCAAACAATAATGTGAACAAAATAATTAAAATGGTGATTAATGTAAAACAGGACATGAAACTTTATACACAGAGAGAGTCCAACAACACATTTTAAGTGCATATTCAGCAAAGACCAGAAAGAAAGCAAAGCATACTATTTAGATAATCTTTAATGTACATAATTTTCCTTTATTTGCTCATATTTATATTTCCAAATTTGTCTAATAAATATAAATTGCATATTAAAAGCAAAGAGCTAAGAAACAAAGAAGAACTAAAAGCTAAAGGAAAATCAGGAGTAAATGGTAGCTACCATATAAGCCACACCAATGCTACTTTTCTACGTTAGTTAAAACAATATATATTCACGTAGCTAATATCCAATATTTGATGGCAGACATCTACCTCCAAGTATAAAATCCACCTTGGTACCACTAAGATGAAAAACTTTCAGATAGGCTAAAATACGATGAATTAAAAGAAATTAAAACAAACATACATGCAAAAAACACAATAAAAATAAAACTAAATAAAAGTTTTCAAAAAGATAAAAGAAGATGATGATCAATTTGCAGTTATAGTTATAGCTTAAAATTCAGAAAAACTAATAGCAGTGTCTATGAGATGTCTACTCACTGTGCCTAACATAATCCTGAAGCAGTTGAATGCATTCAATATCCATGACAGTTTAGGAACCGTCCAGTTTCCATTGCCACATATTCAATCTCATTTTTTAAATTTCTTTGTTTCTTCCTTGACCAAGTAATCATTTAGTAGAGTGTTGTTCAACTTCCATGTGTTTGTGGGCTTTCTTGTCATTTTTGATGTTATATCAGATCCCCAAGGACCAAAGTTGGACTTGAATAAAGAAAGAAATTAAAGACTTTTTTAGAGTTTAATGAAAATGAAGGCACAGTATACCCAAACTTATGGGACACAACGAAAGCAGTACTAAGAGGAAAACTCATAACTCTGAGTGCCTCCAAAAAGAAACTGGAGACAGCATACACTAGCAGCTTGATCGACACCTAAAAGCTCCAGAACAAAAAAGAAGCAAATACACCCAAGAGGAGTACATGGCAGGAAATAATAAACTATGGGCTGAAATCACCAAGTAGAAACAAAAAGCACTTTACAAAAAGTTGACAAAACCAGGAGCTGATTCTTTGAGAAAATCAACAAGATAGATAAACCCTTAGCCAGACTAACCAGAGGACACAGACAGTGTATCCAAATTAAAAAAAAAAATTAAAAGAGAGACATAACAACAGAAACTGAGGAAATTCATAAAACCATCAGATCCTACTACAAAAGTCTATACGAAGCAAAACTGGAAAATCTGGATGAAATGGACAATTTTCTATATGGACAGAAACCAATGTTAAATCAGGATCAGATAAACAATCTAAACAATCCAATAACTCCTATAGAAATAGAAGCAATCATTAAAAGTCTCCCAACCAAAAAAAAGCCCAGGACCAGATGGGTTTAGTGCAGACTTCTATGGGAACTTCATAGAAAACCTAATACCAATACTTGTAGGATGATGTGATCATGCAGCTGTGGGCAGGTACAAAATAGAAGGAGTCTGTCATTGGACAAGAAGGAAGGATGGGTGGGAGAAAAGTTTTAGAGAACGGAGGAGACTGGAGAAGGCAGAGAGCAGCAGAGAAAACATGGAGGCTGATGTTAACATTCCTCTGTGCAGCTTTATGGGTTTTTATGAATGTTCTTAAGGGATGGATGTGTATAGGGCTTTGTGTGTCTAGGTGGGCAATTATATCTTATCAGTTTGATCAGAGGTTATTGTGTTGTGTGTTCTTTCATGTGGCCATTTAAGTTCAAGAGAATATGTGGTGGTTGAGGACAATAGGCCACCACGGAATTGGGATATATATTTCTGGCACGGTGGCAACCTGCCTAGGGAACTAGATGGGTAGAGAGATTGTCGTCAAGCTCAGAGAGAAGCCGTTGGCAGTGTGAAATGGGATGGAGCAGAGCGGGTGAGAAGCTTTGCTGACTGAGTTGAAGATATCTACCAAATACCTTGGGGCACAATGGTGCTGGATCTAGTGCGGGATAAAAGGCAGCATTTATTATAATTTTACAGCAACAAATACTGTGCAAGCTGTTTCACAAAATAGAAACAGAAGGAACACTACCCAATTCATTCTTTGTAGCCACAATTATGCTTATACCTAAACCATGCAAAGCCCCAACAAAGAAAGAGAAATTCAGACCAATTTTCCTTATGAATATTCATGCAAAAATACTAAATAAAATTCCCACAAACCATCCAAGAAAACATCAAAACAATCATCCATCATGATCAAGTAGGCTTCATCCCAAGGATGCAGGGATGGTTCAATATATGGAAATCCATCAATGTAATCCACTATATGGAAAAACTCAAAGAAAAAAAGCCACATGATCATCTAATTAGATGCTGAGAAAGCATTTGACAAAATTCAACACCCCTTCCTGTTAAAAGTCTTAGAGAGAACAGGAATTCAAGGCCCATACCTAAACATACTAAAAGCAATATACAGCAAACCAATATCTAACATCAAACTAAATGGAGAGAAAATTGAAGCAATCCCATTAAAACAAAGGACTAGGGCTGGGATTTAGTCAGCGGTGAGCGCTACCTAGGAAGCGCAAGGCCCTGGGTTGGTCCCCAGCTCGAACAAAAAAAAAAGAAAAAAAAAAAAAAAAAAAAAAAAAAAAAACAAAGGACTAGAAAAAGCTACCCACTCTCTCCTGTCCTATTCGCTATAGTACTCCAAGTTTTAGCCAGGGCAATGAGACAAAAAAGGAAGTCAAAGGGATACAAATTGGAAAGGGAGAAGACAAAATATCACTATTTGCAGATGATATGGTACTGTACTTATGTAATCCCAAAAGTTCTATCAGAGAACTTCTAATCCTGATAAACAACTTCAGCAAAGTGGCTGGGTATAAACTTAACTCAAACAAATCAGTAGCCTTCCTCTACTCAAAGGATAAACAGGTTGAGAAAGAAATCACAGAAATGACAAACTTCATAATAGTCACAAATAATATAAAATACCTCAGTGTGACAAACCAAGCAATTGAAAGATGTGTATGACAAGAACTTCAGGTCTCTGAAGAAAGAAATTGAAGAAGATCTGAGAAGATAGAAAGATCCTCCATGCTCATGGATTGGCAGAATTAATATAGTAAAAGTGGTCCCCTTGCCAAAAGCAATCTACAGATTCAATGCAATCCCCATGAAAATTCCAACTCATAGAGTAAGAAATTCCAATTCATAGAGTTAGAAAGAGCAATTTGTAAATTCATTTGAAATGATTAAAAAATGCAGGATAGCAAAAACTATCCTCAACAATAAAAGAACTTTTGGGGAAAACACCATCCCTGATCTCAAGCTGTATTACAGATCATTAGTGATAAAGACTGTAAGATATTACTACAAAGATAAGCAAGTTTATCAACGAAATAGAATTGAAGACCCAGAAATAAACCCACATACCTATGGTAACTTGACTTTTGACAAAGGAGCTAAAACTATCCAGTGGGAAAAAGATAGCATTTTCAACAAATGGTGCTGGTTCAACTGAAGGTCAGCATGTAGAAGGATGCAAATTGATCTATTCTCATCACCCTGTATAAAACTCAAGTCCAAGTGAAATACCTGAGGACCCAGCTATACCTCTCTTGGGCATATACCCAAAAGATGTCCCAACATATAACAAAGACACATGCTCCACTATGTTCATAGCAGCCTTATTTATAATAGCCAGAAGATGGAATGAACCCAGATGCCCTTCAACAGAGGAATGGATACAAGAAATGTGGTACATCCACACAATGGAATACTACTCAGCTATCAAAAAGAGTAACTTCATGAAATTCATAGGCAAATGGATTGAACTAGAAAATATTATACTGAGTGAAGTAATCACAGAAAAACACACATGGTATGCACTCACTGATAAGTGGCTATAAGCCCAAAAGCTTGAATTACCCAAGATATGTTATACTTGAAGCTCAAGAAGAACAACAACCAAAATGTGGATGTTTCAGTCCTTCTTAAAAGGGGGAAGAAAAATATTCAGAGGAGGAGATACGGAGATAAAGTGTGGAAGAGAGACTGAAGGAATGGCCTTTCAGGGCCTGCCCCACCTGGGGACTCAGCCCATACATATACAGCCATCAAAACTAGAGGATATTGATAAAGTACAGAAGTGCATGCTGACAGGAGGCTGATATAGCTGTCACCTGAGAAGCTCAGCCAGAGCTTTACAAATACAGAGTCAAATTCTAGCAGCAAACCATTGAAATGAGAATGGGATCCCTGTTGGAGGAGATAGAGAAAGGATTGAAGGGGCTTACGAACCCATAAGAATAAAAATATCAACCAACAATACCAACTAAACCACTACCCCAAGACTACACATAGACAGACACATGGCTCCAGCTGCATATGTAGCAGAAAATGGTCCTGTGGTCACCAATGGGAGGAGCAGCCCTTTGTCCTGCCAAGGCTGAACCCCCCCCCCAGTGTTGGGGAATGTCAGGATAGGGAAGCAGGAAGGACAGATAGTTGGGGAGGGGGAACAACCTTATGGAAATAAGGGAGAGAGATGGGATAAGGGACTTAGGGACAGGAAACTGGAAAAGGGAATAACATTTGAAATGTAAATAAAAAATATCCAAGAAAAAAAAAAAAACCTCAGGTGACAACAGATGCTGGCAAGGATGTGGAGAAAGAGCAACACTCCTCCCTTGTTGGTGGGATTGCAAGCTGGTACAACCACTCTGGAAATCAGTCTGGAGGTTCCTCAGAAAATTGGACATAGTACTACCTGAGGACTCAGCTATATCACTCCTGGAATATACCTAAAAGATGCTCTAACATATAACAAAAACACAAGCTCCACTCTGTTCATAGCAGCCTTATTTATAATAGCCAGAAGCTAGAAAAAGCCAGATGGAGCAACAGAGGAATGGGTACAGAAAATGGGGCACATCTACACAATGGAGTACTACTCAGCTATTAAAAACAATGACTTCATGAAATTCATAGGCAAGTGGATTGAACTAGAAAATATTATCCTTAGTGAGATAATCCAATCACAAAAAAAAAATCTGCACATGGTATTCATCGTTCACGGAGAAGTGGATATTAGTCCAAATGCTCAGATTACCCAAGATACAATCCACAGTCCACATGAGCTCAAGAAGAAAGATGACCAAAGTGTGGATGCTTCAGTCCTTCTTAGAAGGTAGAACAAAAATATTCATAGAAGGAGATATGGAGACAAAGTTTGGAACAGAGACTGAAGGAAAGGCCATCCAGAGATGTTAGCACCTGGGGATCCAGCCCATATATATACAGCCACCAAACCCAGACAATATTGCTGATACCCAGAAGTGCATGCTGACAGGAGCCTGATATGGCTGTCTCCTGAGAAGTCCTGCCAGAACTTGGCATACAGAGGCAGATGCTTGCAGCCAGTCATTGAACTGTGAACTGGGTCCCCATTGGTGGAATTGGAGCAAGGATTGGAGGAGCTGAAGGGGTTCGCAACCCCATAAGAACAACAATACCAACCAACCAGAGCTCCCAGGGATTAAACCACCATCCAAAGAGTACACATGGACAGACCCATGGCTCTGTCTGCATATGTAGCTGAGGATGCCCTTTTGGGGCATCAATGGGTGAAGAAGCCCTTGGTCCTGTCAAGGCTTGAACCCCCAGTGTAGGGGAATGTTAGGGCAGGGAGGTAAGAAGGAGGGGGTAGATGGGTAGGGGAACACTCTCATAGAAGAAGGGGGAGAGAGGATGGGATGGGGGTTTATGGATGGAGAAACTGGGAAAGGGGATAATATTTGAAATGTAAATTTAAAAATCCAATAAAAAAAAAGGGTGTCTCAAGATTGGACACACCCCACCCTTCTCAGTCTGAAAGACAAGACACCAGCTTTTAACTCAAGTAAAAGATTTTTTGGAGAATAAATATTCTGGGTTCCTGCTCACACAAACCACAGAGAAAGATGTTTCCTCATCTGGTACACAGAGCTCCCTGCCATCCCTGGAATCCATGGTCCAGAGAGGGAAAGGGGCATCAGCTACTCAAGCTTACAGTGGACCTTGTTATTGACACTTTAAAATTAGCAAGTACACAGAAAATAAGAGTCACGGGCTTATAAAGCTGCAATTAGATATCTAAGGAAGGTCAGACACATATTTGCGGATGCTCTACAAGCAACCTCAGAAATGGTCTACAAGAACCTGAGAAAGCAATGCATGAGGCTGTAAAAGTAAAGCAAGGAAGACAGTGATGACCTAAGGAAGTTGCGTGTGTCAGGTATGTGGAGTGCCTGTGAAGGACACCTGAAAGTATGGATGAGAGCCAGTTCAATAAAGAGGCCATGAGGGCTACCACTGGTGAGGCTTAGGGATGGGCATGGGTTACCCTAAGTCCTGGTGATGTTTCAACATGCTACCACATCCCAAGCTTTGGTCTACAGAGCTATGGGGTTTACACTACTCCTGCAGGTTTTTGGGTTTTGTTTTGGACTTACCCCCTTTTTTCCCTTCTTATGTCTCCCTTTCTCCTCAGAACGGGGATGTTTACTTTGTGCTGTAGTGTACTGGAAGTGTGGCTTCTTTTGGTGCCAGGGGTTTATAGCAAAGAATTCCTTAGAGTTTCAGAGAGGACCTTATATTTGGACTTTGGCTTAATACTGGAGCTGTTAAGACTACAGGGACTCTTAGAGATTGAGTATTCTGCATTGTGAGGCAGACAAATCTTTGGGGCCAACTTTAAGAAGTATTTCAAAACGAGTTGACAAAAGGTTGATTTTTGATAAACAACCCTGGTTGTCAACTTGATCAGTTTGAGAAGCATCCAGGATATTAGTAAATTTACTTCTGTGTGTGTCATGAAAGAAACAAAAAAGAAGTAAAAAAAAAAAAAAAAGATTTAAGTTCAGTAGTGGGACTGAGGAGACAGCTCTGTTGGTAGGGTGTTTGAAGACTAAATTTCAGTCTCTAGAATCCATCTATATAAAAGAAAGAAAAGCCAAGTATAGGTGAATATGTTCATAACCCCAGAGCTGGAGAAATAGAGGAAGAAAGATCCCGGCCAGTCTAATCTACTTGCCAACTTCTAGGTCAGTAAGACCCTATTTCCCCACAATAAAATAGCCACACAGATAGACAGCAAATGAGGAAGGCAACTTGAAGACAGAAATACAGTTGCATGTAGTCAGTACAAAATACAAATTGCTTAACTTTGTTAATCCCATATTTGAGTTCAAGCTTATCATATTTGCATTTTAAACTGGAAACATGCTATATAAAGATCAATGATAATAGGTATGCTAATAACCTTCACATTTTTAAATTTTTTTCTTTCTTAGAAGACATAAAAATAAATCCTGAGAAGCTGGCAGAGAAACAGGGTACACGGAAAGCATTTTATACCTATTACCTCTTAGTGACTTTTTTGTTTGTTGTTTTGCTTAGTGTTTTACATATACTATGAACTAGGGGCTTTGGCTTATTTTTAAACAATAAACAACAAAAATTATGCCATTGATTTTTGCCTTATACTAGTGCAGCATAATTTTGAAATTTGGACATAGAGCCACATGTTGGGAAAGAAAAGCCATTTTGGAATGCACCTGTATGAAGTGGGTGGTTCTGCTTAAAATAAAACTAGCCCCATACTAACTCATGCTCTGTGCTTTGGAAAAGAGAGCACCAAGATTCACAGTAGTAAGAGCTCACATGTTTGTTTTCTCAGCTATGCCTGCAGGGACATACAATACACAGATAGCCTTGCAGATTCTGAATTCCAAGGACAAGTGCTTTATCATGGGGAAGGCCATTGAAATTCATACCCCGTCCTACCATGTGCAATCCACTCCTGCAGTCTAATGTCTTTCCTGAAGTTAATTAATGAGTCTGCCTTCCTCTTCCATTAGCTTGGCTACTGATGAAGATATTAAGTAGATTCGTCATTGGACTGAACTCATGAAGATGAGTACCACTGATGTCGTCTCAAGCTAATTCAGCCTAGAAGTCCTTTTAAGCACAACACTCTGATAATCTGAGCAATTACTTAGCTAGGGTGTCTCTCCATTTGTTGAGCAGCATGTCATGCAAAGAGAAAAATCTCACCAAGTCAGGATAAATTATAGCCGATGTCCCCTACAGTTACCACCCTCACGCTGCCTCTTACACCCATCTGCCTGGTCTCAGAATGAAATTACATCTGTTTGCCTGAGCTCCGAGAGGAAACAAATGAATCTCAGTGGTCTGATTTGTTTTTGTCTTGATTATAATTAGAAAAATGAAGCTGAACGGAGGAGACAATTTACCTTTGCAGAAAAGATGGAGAATTGGGGAGAGAAGTCGTCACTTCACTGCTGCCATTTCCTTGATCTGTTCTCCATCTGGCTTCTCCTCAGTCCATCTGATCTTACCATTTTTTTTTCATTTGTCCTTACTACAAATTCAAACCTTTGCATCATCACCCGAGATATAGGGACAGTATTATCAGGATGGTTTGAATATTACTACCCCTCTTACAAAAGAGAAAAATCTTCATTTTCCCAGTATCATGATACCATACACCTAGAAAGGGGGATATCATACACTCAACATCATTTAAGAAGTCACTATGATTTATTTTTATGGAAAAATAAATTTTCATAAACTTATGTTTATTAAAGCTAGATTCTGGTGTTCTCGCCTTGTGACATGAATAGCATAGGATGACGTTTAAAGAGAAAATAGCAAAAAAAAAAAAAAAAAACTAGTTATGAACATCTGAAACTGAAAGTTTTATTGAGGTAAACCAGAACAACCAAATTTCTATAATTACAATCATATTTTTAAGCATTATTAAATGGCTAAAGACATGGCTCAGCAGTTAAGAGGGGCCGGTGCTCTTCCAGAAGACCCTAGCATTCAGTCAGGTGTCTCACAATCACCTGTAACTACAGTTCCAAATAATCCAATGCCTACCATGGGCCACCACTAGCATCAGCAGATGCATATATAAACACGCATAGACACACAGAAGTAAAAAATAAAAACAAAACCACGACCAAGTTGGAACTCTAAAGGATTCTCTGTATTAAAAACTCAAGACGGATTATCAAAATGTGAATGCTTCCACTCCTTCTTTAAAAGGGGCACAAGAATACCCTTGGCAGGGAAGAGAGATTCAAAGATTAAAACAGAGACTGAAAAAACACCGATTCAGAGCCTGCCCCACATGTGGCCCATACATATACAGCCACCCAATTAGACAAGATGGATGAAGCAAAGAAGTGCAGACCGACAGGAGCCTGATGTAGATCGATCCTGAGAGACACAGTCAGAATACAGCAAATACAGAGGCGAATGCCAGCAGCAAACCACTGAACTGAGACTAGGACCCCTGTTGAAGGAATCAGAGAAAGAACTGAAGAGCTTGAAGGGCCTGAGACCCCATATCTCTAACAATGCCAAGCAACCAGAGCTTCCAGGATTAAGCCACTACCTAAAAGACTATACATGGACTGACCCTGACTCTGACCTCATAGGTAGCAATGAATATCCTAGTAAGAGCACCAGTGGAAGGGAAGCCCTGGGTCCTGCTAAGACTGGAACCCCAGTGAACTAGACAGTTGGGGGAGGCGGCAATAGGGGAGGGTGGGAGGGGAACACCCAAGGAAGGGAGGGGAGGGGATGTTTGCCCGGAAACCGGAAAGGGAATAACACCAAATGTATATAAGAAATATTCAAGTTAATAAAAAAAAAAAAAAAAAAAAAAAAAAACTTCAGATAAGTGGGTGTGGTGGCACAGGCCTTTAGTCCCAGCACTTGGAGGCAGAGGCAGGTAGATCTCTGTAAGTTCCAGGCCAGCCAGAAAGCTACGTAGTCAGATACCTTCAAAAATAAGTAATCAAATACAAGGTATGCCTGGGCCATCTGCTGGCACAGGGAATGAAGAGTGCTACAGTCATCTTCACAGTGCAGAGTTACACATCCATTCATGTGCCTATACTTTGATTACTAATACTACAACAATATCATCCTTTAATTCTAGAAAATGTTTGTTTTCTAGATTCATCCTTTCCCTACAAATATTATACCAGACCTGACTGATATTGGAAGACTTCTCTGGATGAAGGACAATAACAACTCTTAGTTATAAAACTGACACCAAAAGCAATCTGGACACAGTGCTTAGTGAAACTTCCTAGAAAGTCTTCTTTTTCCACATCAGTCATAGATGATCTTGGGATTTGTAAAAATAATTCTAGTAATCTCTAGACCTGACAAATTCCTGAACCAGAATTTAACAAAAGACTTGTTTCTATCCACCAAAACTTTTCCCATCATCATAGAGATATCATCTTTCCTGTAACCATTATGAGTAAGCTAAGAATATAGGAAGTTACAAAAAGAAAATTTTAAAATTCCTTTGATTGTGGTTGAAGATGCAATTAAACATGTCAGCTTACCCACTCCCTATTCTCCAAAATTCTGAAACTTCAGTGGAACAGTGTGGGGAACAGTAGTTAAGCAGATCAGTTGCTAGATGTGTTGAGCTTTTCGCCCTTCTTATGCTCTGGGGCACTAGGGAATTTCCCATCAGGGAGACAGAGAAGGGTTTATGTGACTTCATCTGCTAAATAAAGTTAAAGATTTTATATTCATAAAAGCAATTATAGTCACTTATTAAAAATCAAAGAAGGAGGGTTGGTGAGTTGCCTTAGGGATTAAGAATGAGTACTGCTCTTCCAAAGGGCCCAAGTTAAGGTCCTAGCACCCTCTTTGGGTGGCTCGCAATGGTTCGAGATTTGGTCTCTTCCTCAGACCTTTGTGGGTACTGTGATCATGTGTGCACACCTGCATGCAAAACTATACACACATAGAATAGAATAAATCTGAAGAAGAGGGGGAATAAGAGGAGGAAGTGAAAAATTAGGAGGAAGAGGAAGAGTAGGTGGGGATGGCTCTGCTGGAGGAGGAAGAGAAAGTAGCAGCAAGGGGCTGCTGCTTTAAAGTGTTGTCTTGAAAGTACCGAGTTCAATCCACAGAACACATGCTAAATAAAGTTTGGTTGTGGTGGAACAGACGTTATCATGTGTTACACACAGAGAAGCTGTGTAAGGTACTGGAGAGTCCACAATTGATAGGCTTCTTCTACAGGCTAAATTCAAGGTGTAATAAACACCCCTAAGTTATTAATCATTAACCTTTGAAAAGAAGAAAGAAATCCAGGCTTTTATAACATTTGAAAATGTAAAATCTTTTAATGCCGGGAATAATATACAATAGAAATCTAAATATAGTGGCCAGTGGGACATTATATGGCTCATGTGTTTCATAAGCTTCCAGCTTTAATGCATTTGTGATTGATCGTTATTATTTCTCCTTAAGAGTCCCCGATACTCCTAAATTATTTTAGAAGATGATACATTTTTACACGAAAGAGTACTAAAATAAGGATGTGATATGATTTAAATGAATAATGACCAGCAGAACTTTTTGAGATACTGGAAGTGGTTTCTTAAAATAGTACGACTGCTGTCCTTTCTGCATCTCACCGGTGCACACAGGATGTGAATTTCACATTTCATCATTAGCTCAAACTGGGAACTCTTCATGGGTACAATGGACAGCATAAACGAGACCAAATCAGCCTTCATCATGTCACCACTGCTCTGTCATGTACTGCCTAAGATTTTTTATTTACCAAATGATTATCAATAAATCATTTTGATTAAAATATACCATGAATATGTGTGTGTGTGTGTGTGTGTTTGTGCATGCCCACGAATGAGGGTATGTATGGGTGTGTGGATGTGATAGAAGTTTCTATTTGCCTGAGTTTGTATTTCACATATTGAGGGCTCTAGATGATTAATATCCATATGTTTATCCCTTGCCAAACAACCAAAGACAAATAGATAACACATCGTGGAACACTGTGTAGTGTTGAATATGTGTACATAATTGCTAATCATCTAAAAAGAGGAAAAGTTGGGAGGCTTTCACTGATTCTAGGTAATATGTCCTAAAGAGAGACCTAGTAGCGTGTGGTGACAGTCTTCCAAAAGAACAATGTCTCAAGGCATTCAACATTTGTCCGGGGTCCTAATTCAGAGTCTTCAAGTGAAAGTATTATAATCTTATTGAAAAGAAACAAGTAAGATCTTTATTAATGAAATGCCTCGATCACTAAGTGCCAAAGAGAAGTTTTCGGGTGATGAATCAGTGGTGTTTTGGTCTGTGCTGTCCTAGATGGCTATTTTCCCTTTGGCTTTTCTCCCTTCCTGCTTATTCTTTCTCCTTATTTTTCACAAGTAGCCCTTTAAGTACTGCCTTCTTCCCACTAAAAATTACTTGCTTTGATATGGTAGACATAGCTGAGCAGGAACAAGCTTCTTGGTTGAATTTGTCATTGAGACATAACATTTTGGTCATTAGAAAGTAGCCTGAAACAGTGAATTCCCTTCACATAAGCCATTGAACCACCATGGAAAGATAATGACTTCCTGTCACTTCCAACCTCTGTCTCATGCAAACCCCCGACCTGGAGGCAGAGAGGCTTTGAAGCTCATTAGCCATTCCCCCAGAGCCACCAGCACTGACTTTCTCATCTCTCGGTGCCTAGCATAAAGGATTGTGTGCCTCTCAGCCCTGGTGGTATTTTATTGGCAAACATGATAAAGTGCTAACCTAAGGGGCTTAAATTTTAAGAAACTGAACATTCTTGGTGTGATTAAAGTGATCGTGTTGATAGGATTTTAAAAACTTCAATGTAATTGCATTTTTACTGAAACGGTTTCGTCAACTTTTATCGAAGACAATATCCAATTCAGTAAATCAAAAACAGACTTTTTCTTTTCTTTCTCTTTTTTTTTTCTTTTTTAATATATTACTCTTTCCTTAACCAAGATCTACATTGAGGTAAGGAGGTATCTTTAAATTACGGGCACAAAAATGTTTTCCTAATGTAACCAAAAGGACTATTCTCTTTTCCATTTTCTAAGCTGACTGCAAACTTTAATTTTATATTGTATTTCAAAGAGAATGTGAAAGAATAGTCTCTCAACCTGGCTTTCCTGGCATTACATTAGCTAAAGCCAGGCTTCTGAACATGTACTCTCATGGGACTTGATTTGGTCAAGTTCTTAAGCTATCATCATCATCATCATCACCACCACCATCATCATCATCATCATCATCATCATCATCATCATCATCATCATCATCTCAGATTGCTGGTTAGGGTTCTGTGGTTTCAGTTTTCTTGTTTGTTTTTAAGTGACTTTTTTGTGTTCTTTTTTAAATATGCAAGATAGAAATAAAACGAAGCAAAGCAGCAGGGCAATATTTATGATAACTGCATTTTCAGTTCTGTGTCTAGCCAAGACATCATCATTGTTACTAACTTCTGCTTCCTTTTTAGTCGTTGAATTCATTCATTCACTTTATGTGCAGACTGCAGCCACCATCTCTCCTCTGCTCCCATTCACACACTTATAAATCTCTCCCCCTACCACCCCTTCTCCTTTAACTCAGAGAAGATTCTCACCCCCCACCATGGATACCATCCCACCCTGGGACATCAAGTTGCCATTGACTAAGCGCATCCTCTTTAACTGAAACCCAACTAAGTATTCAGAGTCAGAGACAGCCCTTGCTCCAATTGTCCAGGGAACCACATGAACATGAAGTTGCACATCTGCTACAAATCCATAGAGGGCCTAGGTCCAGCTTCTGCGTGCTGTTTGGTTGGTAGTACAGCTTCTGTGAACCTCCTAGGACCAGGTTACTTGGCTCTGTAATCTTCTTATAGTGTCCTTGACCCTACTAGCCTGCTCAATTCTCAAGACTTCCCTAACACCACCCGTTGTTTGGCTGTGGGTCTTTGTATCTGTTTCCATCAGGGTTGGAGCCTCTCAGGAGACAGTTATGGTGGGTTCCTATCTGCAAGCATGACAGAGTATTATTAATGGTGTGAGGGATTGGTTATCTTACATGAGATGTGTTTCAAGTTGGGCCAGTCATTGGCTAGCTATTCCCTTAGTCTCTACTTCATCTTTATCCCTGAGTCTATTGCAGTATTAAAGGGGAAGAAAGTTTTGTGGGCGGGTTGATGTCCCCAACCTTCCACTAGAAGTCCAAAGTGGTTACAGGAAGTAACCAATTCAGTCTCCACATTCCCTACTGGTAGGAGTCTCTTCTAGGGTCAGTCCCATAGACTCCCAAAACACCTCCTATTCCAAATCCCAGAGATAACTCTAATTAATTGCCATTCCCTCTCCCATAGCCTCTCTTTTCAAACCTGATTCCCATCCCCATTCCCCTCCTGACAACCTCTACCACCCAGTTCTCTCCCTCTATCCACCTCTGATGACCATTTTGTTTTCCCTTCTGAGTGAGATTCACATGTCTTCCCTTGAGTTTCTTTGGGTCTAGAAATTGTAGGATAGTTATCTTATATTTTACAGCTAATATCCACTTATAAGTGAGTACATACCATGTGTGTCCTTTTGGGTTTGGATTACCTCACTCAGGATATTTTTTAGTTCCATCCATTTGCCTAGAAATTTCATGACGTCTTTGTATTTAATAGCTAAGTAGTATCACATTGTGTGAATGAACAATGTTTTCTTTATCCATTATTTGATTGAAGGACATCTAAGTTGTCTCCAGTTTCTGGCTATTATAAATAAAGCTGCTATGAACATAGTTGAACAACTGTCCTTGTGGTATAATGGGGCATCCTTTGGGTATATGGCCAAGAGTAGTACAGCTGAGTCTTGAGGTAGAACTATTTCCAACTTTCTGAGAACCTGTTAAATTGATTTCCAAAGTGCTTATACCAGTTCGCATTTCCACCAGCAATGGAGGAGTGTTCCCCTTGCTCCACATCCTTACCAGCATTTGCTGACACTTGAGATTTTGGTCTTAGCCATTCTGATAGATGTAAAATGGAATCTCAGAGTCAATTTGATTTGCATTTCCCTGATGAGTAAGGACATTGAACATTTCTTTAATTTCCATTAGAAATTCTTCTGTTGAGAATCTTTTGTTTAGTTCTGTACATTATCTTTTTAAAAATTGTGTTATTTGGTTTGTTAGTGACTAATTTCTTGACTTCTTTACATATTTTGGATATTCAGTGTAGGGTGGGTAAGGTCTTTTCCCATTTTGTAGGATAACATTTTGTCCTATAGATGTTGTCCTTAGATTTGCAAAAGCTTTTCAGTTTCAAGAGATCCCATTTATTAATTATTGTCAAATATCAAGTGTTCATGCATAGATGTGTCTGTGTATTTCTGGTCTTTCAGGTAGACTCCATTGATCAATCTGTCTGTTTCTATACCAATACTATGTGGTTTTATCACTATTTGCTCTGTAGTATAACTTGAAATCAGAGATGTTGATAGATCCAGAAGTTCTTTTATTGTACAAGATTGTTTTAGCTTTCCTGGGTTTTTTGTGTTTTATTTTGTTGTTTGTTTGTTTGTTTGTTTGTTTGTTTTTCATATATAGCTGATAATTGCTTTTTTAAGGTCTGTGAAGAATTGTACTGGAAATTTGATGGGAATTGCATTAATCTGTAGATTGTTTTTGGTAAGATGGCCAATTTTACTATGTTAATCTAACTGATCCATGAGCATGGAAGATCTTTCCATCTTCTGATTTCTTTCTTCAGGGACTTGAAGTTCTTATCAGACTGGTCTTTCCCTTGCTTAGTTAAAGTTACTCCAGGATATTTTATATTACTTGTGGCTATTGTAAAGGGCATTCTCTCCCTAACTTCTTTCTAAGCCCATTTATCATTTGTACAAAGGAGGGATGCTGATTTTTGTATCCAGCCACTTTGCTAATGGGCTTGCTATAGTTGGATACCTTTGCTCTGAAGATGCCATATTACCCTAGATCTTGTTGTTTGTGTTCTTACACTGGCCTTTAGCCATCTGATTGTTCCTATATATTCCTGGTATAGCAGGTATCAGAAATGCGTACCTAATCTAGATATTCTCCTGTACAACAGGTCTCACTTGCAAGAGAAGCCTTGGAGTGGATGTCCTTGGTGTAGCAGACCTGAATATTCCCCATAGGTAGGTCTGGTTGAGGCCAGTGGAGCAGTAGTCAGACAATGGAGCTTGGGGAATAGCAAGGGCTAGCTCAGGACAGCTGGGCATGCCCTGGGGGACAGATGAATTGAATTATTTACTAAATAGAATAATATATTTAGCCAAAACAGTAAATATATATTTTGGAATCATTAATTAATTTATCTAAAGAAAGGATCTATCAATGATCCCCATAGAGTTCCCTATCTTAAGTATTTATTTACTGAAAATATGTTACCAGAAAAATAATTTCAATGACAAAATGTGATTACATGGGCAGATAATTTCTTAAACTCTCAGTTTATTTTTTCCACAAAAAAAATTGTCATTTCTAGGCTCTATATGTTTGTAATCACTCAGTTTTAATTGAATTAAATGAGAGAATATGATTAAACAAAATACACCATTTCAAAAGTAACTCACATTACAAGTAACTCATATTAGACTGCACCTGGGACAGAAATATAACATTCCTCCTAAATACTGGAGAGAAACCTCAAGTGGCAGACATCTTAAGGACAATCTTCAGTTATCACATCTCCATCAGGGAGAGCACTTGGGGAGTTGATGTTCTTTATACTAACTGACCGAAGTCAATATACACTCTGATTACAGCGGGATCAACCTGACAGTTCGTATCATCTTCCTGAAGGCTGTCTGCCTTCTTGAGTATAAGGTGTAGACAAGCTGCCAGAAGTTTATTCAAGCCTGGGCTGCTTTCTTGTTGTTCAGAGGAAGCTGTGTTTGTTTGATAGCTCAGCAAAGATGCTGTGGACATTCTTAGGTAGACTAATTTATTTTCTTTTGAGTTCTATTTCCTCTCTGCTAGAATTCGAAAAATCTAGTCAGTAGCCTAATAGTTTGAATGTGGTTTCTTTAGCTATTTTATTCTGGGTCATAATCCCTAAAATAGTACACTGTGCTGACATCATATGCTTTAATTCCAAAATGCTTTCAGGTATTTTTTTTAAACTGTAAAAAGTGCTGTGAGTTAAATTAGAGAATATTCTTATAATCCTATAACTAAAGAACATGTAGAGAATGTATGTTCAGAAGGTAATGATTTGCTTCTAGTTAAGCACATGGCCATTTGTGGAATTTTTCTTGGTGACATTGTTTTAAACATAAAACACCTATGAAATTATTTTTAAAATAAAACCAGGCTATCTTCAGGTAACAGCTGATGACTCATTTTGCACATGATGTGATCGAAGTGTCTTCACATCCTTCTGAGGAGCCATATTGACTAGAATTAGTGAAAGAAGGCTTCCCCTTCTAAGTGTTTAACACTTACACATATTAATGTAAAATCACATACCGCTCTTCACTGCTGAGAGTTGGTTTTGGATGTATTTGACTTAGGTTGTTTGGCAAGGAATAAATACATACTTTCCCTTCTTAAAACCATGATACACAAATCTGAGCAACTAGAAAGCTTTCAATACTACATAGACATGCATGTATAGGCAACATGTACACACACACACACACACACACACACACAAACACACACACACACACACACACACACACACATACCAGATCGATGGATATTTCTGTTTAAACAAGTCTTGCTTTCTTCAGAATTATTTACCAACATACAAAATGAAAGAACAGCTAGTGATGATCATATGGAAGACAAAGGTTTGGAGAGTGTAGTAGTCACTTCGACAAGCAGAAAGCTGACTCATCTAGAGCTAAAAAGACATCCCCTAAAGAGACATGAGTCTATTTCTATTTGAACTTAAAGTAATGAAAACTAAATTAAATTGGAACTCCAGATCCTGTGTCATACTGGCATACTTCATTCTCTTTGTGTATCTGTATGGGGTATGTGGGTATGGAGTTCATGTATTTATGTGCAAACATATAGAGTAAATATGAAAATATTGGATGTCTTCTGTTACTACTCCATCTTAGTTTTTAAGACAAGTTCTCTCACTGAGCCTGAAGTTTGTCATTTAGTCCAGGATATCTGGCCAGAGAGTTTTTGGAATAAACCCAACACTGGTGTTCCGAGCATGTGCAGCCATCCTTGGATTCTGTATGGACACTGAGGATTTGAATCCAGGTTATCTTGCCATCACAGCAAGCCCTCTTACCAATAGTAATAACCCAATCCTGAATCAGCATATTTCAATTTTCCAACCAACAAATGAGGAGATTATTCATCTGTCCATCTACATTGTAAAAGCAACATCCATCATCCCAAAGTATTCTATTACACAGCCCTGGTTTGGATCATGTTTCTACCATAAAGAAAACATCCATTTTTAAATGGCATATTAGACACATTTGGATGCATGTCATGGGCTTTATTCAAACTCACTTAAATAATACCATGTGTTCCCTTGTAAAGGTAAGTCATGGGGTGGATGGCACAGCTCAGGACAGCCAGATTCAGTGTGTCAGTCCCTTTTCTCAAGGACACTTGCTGTTTCCAGTTCTAAGTTGGCTTCATGCTCAATATAGCTACTCTCATGGAAACAAAAAGAGCAGTCCAGAAACGGTGGCGCACACTGTGGTTTCAGTAATTAGCAGGCTGAGGTGAGAGGATTGCAGTGGGTTTGAGGACAGTCTCCTAAGTTCTAGGTCAGCCTGGGATATAGAATGAGAGCCTGTATTGGAGACAAAGATTAGTAAAGAGTATCTTTATTATCTCCCAGTTTCTTAGTCATACACCCTAAATTCTATGAGAAAAGAAGGACACTATTCTGATCACTTCTAGATCAGTAAATTACATGCTTGAAAACTCCTGCCCTGGCATCTCATTGACACAAATAGAGACCTGTGTCCTTTCTTGGAAGGACAGGTTTAGGCACACATAGTATTAATCAAGGTCTGTGCAAAGTGCTCAGACCAGCAAGCTTGAGCCAACATGGACCCACGACTTCTGAGACTGGCATATTTACCCTGGACACAGAAGAGGCAGCTGCCTAAAAATCAAATATATCCTTACCAAAAAATCAAAGAATAACTGGAAAAAGACAGGCAAGGACATAATAATAATGTCCATTGCAGTGAGATAAAATCTCTTGATTTATCTCATAATTTTTGTACATTTACTAAAATATCCTTTGAAATGTGACAATTTAGAAGTCTGCATCCCTACCCACCTGCCCACAAAACACGCGAGCATAAAAATAAACACCAGATACGTCTCTATTTTTAAGTTCTGTGCGGATCTGACATTTGAGTAGGTAGAAAAAAAAGTCAGGCAAGTGACAAGGGTTGTGCTACCACAGAAGATAATTAAAATATAATCTTAAAAGACCTTCTATCTGGGTGGAGTATAAAGAAAGAAATCCAAATTAGCATACCTGACAAAACCTATCCCAAGACAGATCTGTTTTGTTTTGTTTTCTTCTGTTTTTGTTTTCTCTGTGTATATTCATTGTACACAATTCTGTGTTGCCCAAGGCTACTTTCTATGTCCCCTCCCTACTGTTTTCCACTTTCTTTTTCCTATCGTCACCTTTGTTCCTCTAGACAATCTCACTTCTATTTTCATACCATATGAACAGATATGATAAACCACAGATGGGAAGAAGCATATGATATCTGCCTTTCTAATACTGTCAGACTCTGCTTAATACAACCATCTCCAGTTGCATCCGTTTTCCTGCAAAAGACATAGCTTCATTCTATTTTCTGTCTGAAATAATAATTCCATTGTGTGCACACATTTTTTTTTTACTTAGTATTGGGTCTTTGGATGCCTAGGTTGGCCCCATAAATCAGATATTGTGCCTAGCACTGTAATAAACACAGACATGTAAATATCTCTTCAATACATTGTTTTAAACACCCAAGAGTGATTTAGGTCCCTCTCTCTCTCTCTCTCTCTCTCTCTCTCTCTCTCTCTCTCTCTCTCTCTCTCTCTTTTTAGAACATCTATATTACTTTTCATACTGGCTGGACCACATTACCTTCTCGCCAACAGCATATAAAGATCCTGTTTTATCCATATCTTTAATCACCAGAACTTGTCCTTGTTTTCTTGATGACTGGTGTTGCAGGATATTTGATCACATTGTGAACCCAGAGACTGTATTGTGTACTGAAAAAAACAAACAAACAAACAAACCTGTTTTTAGTTGTAGTGTGGCTCAGCCCTTAATACATACCTTTAATTCTTCTGTCTGGAATACAGACACACCCTTAGTACACACCTTTAATCCCAAACAATGGAGGTACAATTAGTTTGCAGAATGAAGCACCCATGTTTGAAAGTGATGTCTAAATAAGTGGCAGAAAAGTGATGAATCAGAAAGATTTGACAGAAGAGAATATGCGCAACTCTCTCAAGAAGAGAGAGAAAACAGCAGCTACTTAAGAGAGCAGTGCAGAAAGAGAGAGAGAAAGAAAAGGCAGTTTTACCAGGGGAGTTTTAGTACAGGTTGAAGAGAGAACAGGCTAGACACAGGTAAAGACAGAATGAGTCAGAGAATGAGAAGGAACCTAGAAGATTAGAACAGATTGCCAAGTTGGTACGAGGCCAAGCAGAACCATTCGGTGAGAAGCTGAGAGAAAGACTGAATCAGTCAACATGGAGAGGGGTCTGAACAAGAACAACTGAGTTAAATCAGTCAGGCAGAGCTCAGAAAGAACTAGAAAAGGTGAGCTTATTCAGTAGTAAGTCTCAGAGGCTGGAAACATTCTAGACCTAAATAAGATTATAAGAAGGCTAGAAACTTCCAGGACTAGCCTAGGGTTAGCAGGCCGAGGCTATAATCACTTCAAGTGAATAAAACATACATTCAAAGACTGACATTCTGACTAGAAGGAATCTTATTGTAGTTTTAATTTCCATTCCTCAGATAATGAGACTAAACTTTTTTCATATTTGTTTGTATTACATTTTCTAAGACTGAAATTCAATTTTGTTAACTCATTTACCTATTAAGTTGCTCGATTTCTTGTTATTTCAACTTTTGAGGGTTTTGTGTGTTACAAATACTAATCCTCTATAAGGCACATAGCTAGCACGCATTTTCATTCTACAGTCTGTTATCTTGATGACACTGCTTCCTTTGATATGCAAGTTTTTAATCTCTTAGGACTGCAGTTGTCTGTGGTTGGCCTTATTTACCAAGTGAATGAAATTCTATTCAAAAGTCTTGACTATGCCTATATCTTGAAATGTTTTCCCTACTCTTTTGACTAATGGTTTCAGAGTTTTAGGTTTTATGTTAATGTCATCAGTGCATTTGAATTGATTTTTTAAGGGTTGTATTTTTTGCAGGGTAAGAGAACACACATTTAGTTTTACTCTTTCCCTGTGGAATCCAGTTTTTCCCAATATCATTTGTAAATAAGCTATATTTTTTATAATTTTGACATCTTTGTCTAAAGTCAAAGAGCTGGATCTGTGTAGGTTCATATTTGGATACTCTCTTCTGTTCCACTGATCAATGATCTGTTTTGTCCAACTCCCATGCTGTTTTTATTATTATGGCCCTGCAGTGTAACTTGAAATCAGATAAGGCCATCCCTCTAGTATTGATCTTTTTGCCCAAGGTTGATTTGGCTATCCCTGATATCATGTGCTTCAATATGAATTTTAAGATTCTGTTGCAAAGTGGATTTTAATTTTGTATTGCATTTAAATATCTATATATTTATTGATGGATGTAGGGAATGTATATGTGACATGACATTCATGTGGAAGCCAGAGAACATCTTGCAAGAGTCAGTTCTCTCCTTCTACCTTGTAGTCCCAAAGACTGAGCTCAAGTGGTCAACTTTAGCAGCAATTATCTTCACCCACTGAGCCATTTTGCGGGCTCCAGATCTTTAATAATTCTTTTATCTAAAGTCTAATCTGTGTCTTCTAGTAATATGATATATATATATACATGTATATATATATATAATGTGTGTGTGATTCCTACAGTCAGTGACAGAACTAAAATTCAAACAGGAAGAATCCTAAAGTTTCCCAGATCCCTTCACCAAAATCAGTCCCTCAGAACCAAAGATTATGATCAGAGAATTGTACTAGGCGCTGATTGGGAACAAAACATACGTACCTAAAATTTGTACTTCAGTGGATGGATGCATACAGTAATAACTTAATCAATCATTTAAATAGGGAGTTCCATGGACCAGAAGAGATGGGCAAGACCGAGGAGGAGACAGTAGGACAGAGTCAAAGTAAAATGGAAAAGGGAGATGACATTATAGGTCTTACTGAGTGTCAGGTATGTTGGAAGCTTTAAGCATTTGTACATGAGGAGGATCTTAACTTTTATAAAAGAAATTTAATTTGTTGTTTTAGATGTATGCATATAGGAATGAAATTTTTGCAATTTGCTTTTGATAAGGGTTCAACCCCACATCTAGCCCACCACTCAGCAGAGAAAAAAAAAGTTATCAGGATATAGGGGAAGTGGACCTATGTAGCAATAGTCCTTTGGGGGCAAGCCCAGTCTTCTTCAAGTCCCTTAGCAAACACCAAATATGACTCAGAAGCCACAGATCCATCTTCTAGGCTGGCAGATTCCACACAGGAAATAGCAGTTATAGTTCAATCCTGAAGAAATCACCAGGCTCACCAACCAGCCTGAGGCAATGCCGCTAAACTGGCAACTGACACAGGAACCTCACGAGCAGTTCTTGGGCGAGTTTCTCTCAATGGTAGCTTTATCACAAGTTGAGCTCAATGACACTATGTAAGGCAAACCAAGACATGGATGTCTTTAGTAAACAATAGTGAGGCAGAATAAAGGAAACCAAGGCTTAGGGCTCGTCTCCCACTGTCTATGGAGTCATATACTCCTTCATCAGGAGTCTGTTCACATGTTTCCTATATCTAAAAATCCTTCCACCTGTGTCTGCTTCAGGAAAACTTTCTTTCCCATGTCTGCTTTAGCAAAACATCCTTTCACCTGTGTGCCCCAGCAAATATCAATAACTCTCCAAAGGAACTAGACATTTCCAGTTCATATCCAGGGTCTTGTGCCTGTAGGTATGTCTTTGCACCATATTGTGCCTGTTGCCTGGAGAGGGCAAAAGAGGAACTTGGACCTCCTGGAACTAGTGACAGACAGCTATGAATTCGGAATTGAACCCCAGTCTTTAAAAAGATCCCTCAGTGCTTTTAATCATTGAACCATTTCTCTGGCCTCATAAAGTGATTTAGCTTTAAAAATACAGTTACATATACAAATTCTGATAACAGCTACCATCTTCAATGTCATATAATCCACAGATACTATCCTTATTAACTTGAATTATTACCTGCCCTTTGCAGAGAACAAACTAAGCTAAAATGGGTCAGAATTGAGCACAGTCACACATATCACAGAAATGAGGAGAGAACAAAAGGCCAGATGTGTCTGTGCCCTGACATGCCAAACCTATGCTATTGTGTAATATTGTGTCAGCCTTCATTATATTACTGTAGTTTCAAATTCATATTTATAGGTAAACAGAATATAGACACCCAGACTGGATTGAGAACTACAAAGTTGTACTTTGAAACAGAACATAAAATATAAATATAATATATCTGATAAATATATAATTAATACAATTGATTAATATTGAACATTTATTTTAAAGAAATGAATAAATGCTATTTTTATTTTTATAAATAAAAAACCCACTAACAATGGCAGATGTCACATTGTCTGGTGATGGGCATTTCTTATGGCAACATTGATTCCTATATGGAATCTATTCTTAAAATTTTTCTCACTAGTAACCAAAAATATTTACATGGCTGCAGGTATATAAAATGGTTATAAAAATCAAACAGATCCTTGGAGCAAATCATAAAGAGCCACAAATGGAAGTAGTTGCCTAACATACTCAGTGTCCTGAGGGCTTTTGTGTATTTGTCTTTACTTTTTTATTATTCTTTAATCATTTTTCAGTGTAGTCATTATTCCCTGCTGGTCCATCCTCTAACTGTTCCTCATCCTATTCTTCCCCACCCCATCTCCAAGAAAATGTCCCTACCCCCTCCCCCACTACCACCCCACTAGATCTCCCTACTCCATGGGACCTCAAGTCTCTCAAGGGTTAGGTGCTTCTTTTCTCACTGAGGCCAAACCAGGCAGACCTCTGATTTATGTGTGTCAGGGGCCTCATATCAGCTGGTATATGCTGCCTGGTTGGTGACTCAGTGTCTGAGAGATCCCGGGGATCCAGGTCAATTGAGACTGTTGGTCTTCCTATGGGGTTGCCCTCCTCCTCAGCTTCTTCTAGCTTTTCCCTAACTCGACCACAGGGGTCCCTGGCTTCTGTCCATGAGGTCGGTATAAGTAACTGGATCTGACTCTATCAGCTGCTTGTTGGGCCTCTTGGAGGACAGTCATGCTAGGCTCCTGTCTGTAAGTACACCATAGAATCAGTAATAATGTCAGACCTTGGAGCCTCTCCTTGAGCTGGATCCTAATTTGGCCCTGTCACTGGACCTCCTTCCCCTCGGGTTCTTCTTATTTTTTTTTCCCTGCAGTTCTTTCAGACAGGAACAATTCTGTGTCAGAGTTTTTAACGGTGGGATGGCAACCCCATCCCTCCACTTGGTACCCCGTCTTTCTACTGGAGGTGGACTCTGCAAGTTCTCTCTCCCTGGTGTAGGGAATTTCATCTAAGTCCTTTCCTTTGAGTCCTGAGAGTCTCTCATCTCCCAGGTCTCCGGTACATTCTAGAGGATCCCTCCACCTTCTACCTTCTTCCCGAGGTTGCCTGTTTCCATACTTTCTGCTGGCCCTCAGAGCTACAGTCCTGCCCCCACTCCCTAATACCTGATCATGTTCCTCTTTTCCTCTCCCTTTCCCCTCTCCAATATTCTGAGTTTTATACCTAGAACTGCATTAAGTACTTTAATGGTACCCATTTTATAATATCAGCATCTCAGGAGGTGAAAATAAAAATATCACAAGTTCAGGGCCATGCCAGATACCTAGTGAGTTCCAGCCTAGCCTAGACTGCATAACACCCTGTCTTACAAAAATAAGAACAAGTCAATTTAAAATATAAAGAGACACTTACGGTGTTTGGCCAGAGTCCGAGGCCGGCGGATCCCTGCCCTCAGCAGCTCTCTGCTCTCAGGCCCCCTGGAGGGGAGTTCTCGCCGCCTGGTCGGGCGGGCACTCCTGAGGCAGCAGAGCAGAGGAGACCACCAACGCTGCCCACCCCTGCCCACAAACCTGGCCCAGGAGGAAACTGTTTACGCCCTGGGTACCAGAGAGGAGGGCCCAGGAGCAGGGGTCCACGGGCCTGAGACACCAAGAACTGAAGGACCGACCGGATAAACAGTTCTCTGCACCCAAATCCTGTGGAGGAGAGCTTAAACCTTCAGAGAGGCAGACACGCCTGGGAAACCAGAAGAGACTGCACGCTGCACACAGCACTGATCCCAGAGGAAAACACCAAAAGATATCTGGAACCCTGGTGCACGGAACCTCCCGGAAGAGGCAGCGCAGATCTTCCCGGTTGCTGCCACCGCAGAGAGCCCGTGGGCAGCACCCCTCGAGCGAACTTGAGCCTCGGGACCACAGGTAAGACCAACTTTTCTGCTGCAAGTGACCTGCCTGGTGAACTCAAGACACAGGTCCACAGGAACAGCTGAAGACCTGTAGAAAGGAAAACTACACCAAAGCAGAACACCTGTCCCCATAACTGACTGAAAGAGAGGAAAACAGGTTCACAGCACTTGACACATAGGCTTATAGCACAGTTTAGCCACT